>NC_088929.1:34595000-34605000 GCF_038396675.1 Hydra vulgaris
TATATATATATATATATATATTTATACACATATATATGACTTAAAATTTTATTAACTTCATCCTTCGAAAGGGAAATCATAAACGCTATTTTTTTCTTGCTGAACTGACAAGGTAGCTATTTTGAGTATTGTGGAGTTTAAAAAAAATAAATTAATAAAGAAAATGAAACCTATATAGTTAAAATAACTTCCAAGATAATTATTACAAGAAAAAATATTACTTACATTAATCCTTGTAAAACTTAAAAATTTATCATTGACTTTATATATTTTCTTTAACTTTTTTTTTGGGAAAAGCAAAATTTTGAATCACAGACTTTCAAAGGAGCTGAATGAATTAAAGAAGCTGTTACTTATAAAAATTCATTAAGCATATTACATAAAATAAACTATTTATACTATACTTATATATACTATACATGAAATATTGTATAAAAATTAACTCAAAAAATAGAGTTGCATACATAATAGAAGTTTTTATTTAGTTATAAAATTAACTTTATTACATTTACCATTACATAAAATAAACAATAGCTAAAAACATTGTTCTATTTTTTTTAAAACGAAGGCAAAAATAAAAATCAAGTTCAGCGTTAAATACATTTTATCAAATAAAATTTCTTTAATTTAAAACAAAATCCAATACAAAAACTTCAGACACATCAATTATAGATTTCTGAATGCATATTTAAATACATATAAATGCAATGTAAGTTTTTGAAATACTAAACAAAAATGTTGCATAGTATAACCAAATACAAACATGGATTTGACCAATACATATATATGTTAATAAATAAATTTTTAATCAATAAGTAAAATAAAATTTATAGAAAAGTAAATTAAGGAGAGCAATCAAATTTTTTTTTTTTTAAGGTTATTTAAAGACTTATTTAAGAAGGATTTTTTTCCAAAGATATTTAAGGTTCTTAAGGAGGATTGGGTAATTTTTTTTAGTAAACTACTTAAGTGGCAAGCCGATAACATTCCAACAAGTGATATAGTGATTATTCATGTTATCCATTTTGGCTGCTGCCACTAATGGTCTATTAAGTACATGATAACCAAAACTGCAACCATTTAAATTGCCTATATAGGTCCACTGAAATTCCTATTTTAATGTTTGCTGTGTTATATATTTTTTTACTAAATATTGAAAGTAAAAACCATGAATTATTAAAAATTCAATCATATAGAAAAAATTTTTAACTCAATTCCATCTTTAAATACATTTTTCTCATTCTTATTTGAATTTGGACTAAAAAATAAATTTTATTAAATAATAAGTATAAATATTGATTTTATTTATATTTATTTTTTCGAAATTTTTAAAGAACAATAAATAAAATAGAGAAATTAATTACATCTATCTTCTAAAGGATTACTTAAAGCAGACTTTGACATGTCTGCTACAAATAATGTCTTTATTCTTTTGTGTGATTTTTTTTTGCAGCAGATTCATGTTTCGAATGAGTATTATAAGTCACTTACAAATGAGTTTGATTTAAAAAACTAAACCAGTTGTAACAGTTGATTTATGTAAAAGATAGGTGGGTAGAAAATTTCCTTATTAAACACAATTATTCCTTTATAAATTCCATAAACGGAACACTTTTCATAGAAGTTGTAACCATTATGATATTTTAAAAACAATCTAGCTGGAACATCGCACAAAAGAAAAACTAGACAGTTACATTTATATTTTTTGTTGTATATAAAACCATTTTGTACTATTGTCTTGACTCAAACAAAAAAAATAGGAATTTAGTTACTGAATAAGGCTTGGTTTCATTAAAATAAATGCCAACAATACAAATATTAAAATAATCATAGCAAGCTAATATTGGCCACAATTGTTTACTAGAACGTTTAAATAAAGGTAAACCATCAATAATAAAATTTCAGGAAAAAAAAAAAACTTACAATACTTGCCTGTATTTCAAAATAAAAGTAATTACCACCACACTTTGAAGGAACAGTTAATAACTGTTTATCGCGAAGATGCAGGGAAAATTTTTAAAACACCTATAGGTATAACTTAGTTATACCTCTAGGTGTTTTTTAAAAATTTTTTTGCATCTTCGCACAGTTCCAAACCTTGATTTTGTAATATTTCAAGAAGTTTATTAACTAATGCACTGGTCAAACTATTTTGAATAGCACAATCTAAATGTTGTCAATTAAAGATATTGAATTCTATTGAATTATCAGGATAAACTCTGTGTATCATTAATAGGTTTTCCTTTTAAAAAATACGATTCTGCGATGTCTAAATCTTTCAAATAGTCAGAATTTGGTTCTTGATATGATATATCAATTATTATTCTTGATATACTATATCAAGCACCAAGTATATAATTATTATAAACATATATAGTATATCATATAATCAGTTTTAAACTATTTTTTTTCAATATATGTATCAATTTATGTATTAATATTAACACGATTAAGTAATTAAGCATAATATAATATATATATATATATATATATATATATATATATATATATATATATATATATATATATATATATATATATATATATATATATATACAGGGTCAGGGTTAGGGTTATTATATATGTATATATAATATATATATATAAATATATAAATTATGTTAATGTATTCTACAAAGAGAGTGCTCAATGTTTTTAAAGAACAGAGCAATAATAAATTAGTAAAAACACTTATCTAATTTTTTCTTTCTTCTACACAGTGTTTCTCCATCAGTAGGTTCATCAGGAAGAATGTCTAAACATTAAAAAACTTCAAATTATAGAAAAAAATTATTTCACAGGAAGTTGGGAATTGTTATAAATAATTATGTAATAACTGTAGTATTTTGCAACCAGGAAGTTGCATTAACTATATTAGATAATTAAAAACTCATGAAAAGAATTCTTTAGAATTTGGATATATTTGGAATGGTCATTTTTTTTTATAGTTTTTTAAAAGGAACTTATTTTTATGTCTGCATTTAAAAATTAATTCTGATTTTTTATTCAGTAAATTTTTTTGATCTAAATGAGTAATAATTTCAAATTTTTCTTGTGAACATAGTATACATTTTTTGGAAATGTTATTATAGGCAGGCGCAGTTTTTAGGATAGACCAGTTTAATTTAAAATTAAAATTTTTTCTTTTAGTTGCCAAATATATTTAGACAGCATAGTCTCTTTTGAGTATTTTTTATATTTGAAAGATTGTTTGTGATTGGCATAACGTTTTTTCCATTTGCCCTCGGTTAAGCCAATATATTGTTTATCAGGGTTGTTTTGCAAAGAAAAAATGCATTTGTAAATAATACTTTTTTATAAGCATTTGCCATTCATACGTCAGTCAAGTTTTTGCCTTTTATAATTCTTTCAATATTTTTTTTTCAATATTTTTTTAAATATTTTATTTTCAATATTTTTTGTACAGCTATAGCTATAGCTATATATATATATATATATATATATATATATATATATATATATATATATATATATATATATATATATATATATATATATATATATATATATATATATATATATATATATATATATATATATATATATATATATATATATATATATATAATATATATATATATATATATATATATATATATATATATATATATATATATATATATATATATATATATATATATATATATATATATATATATATATATATATATATATATATATGTATATGTATATATAAAGTAGCAAGTATAGTAACAACTAAATTAATGCAGCACTCCATTTACTTTAAATATAGCTCAGAGTTTTATGTAAATAAGCGATCATCAATATAGTGGAGAATCTATGAGGGATGTTATATCCTCCCCACACACCCCCTGTTGTAGTCGGTGTTTTGAGTAATAGAGTTGGTTAGTCGGAGACTTGACACATATTAGTCTGGTGATTTTAAGTTTTGAGAAGTTTTGACAAGGATTTGGTGACAAGGGTTGGTAAGGTGGGGGTGGTGATAGGGTAAAAACAAAAAAAAATAAAACAAATAGCCGTACGAAACATTACCTGGCGCACAAACTTGTTTTTTTTTTAATTTCCTAATCATTGGTAAAACAGATTTGTAAATCTATCTTTCCAATCATACATTAACAATCTTTTATAAAAAATGAATAATCTAGGTAATAAATAAAAGATTATAAGGAATATATTTTTATAGAAATAATAGATAATTTATTGTTATTATATTGTTTAAACCCATTTTTTGTATAGAAATAGTAAATAGCTTATACGTAAATTTTTAAACCACATTTAAGCTTGTGGTATAATTATTTTTAAA
The DNA here is from genome assembly GCF_038396675.1 of Hydra vulgaris. Taxonomy (NCBI): domain Eukaryota; kingdom Metazoa; phylum Cnidaria; class Hydrozoa; order Anthoathecata; family Hydridae; genus Hydra; species Hydra vulgaris. The sequence continues at coordinate 34,599,307 of NC_088929.1, forward strand.
AAAAGTCGTTTTATTAAAAATTGATACTTTTACCATGTTTTGTTAAATAAAAATAGTTTTATTTTGTTTTCAAACAAAATAATTTGCAATCTTCTTTGAGATTTTTGACATGGATTTGTTCTTTATAAAGTAAGCGTTTATTATGTAAATTTATCATCTGTTTATATCTAGTAATTCAAAATCAATTGCTTGTAAGTTACTTCCCCGAGACGTAAAAAGCGGCCATTACCATTGAAAAGGCTATTCATTTCTTTTTTTATTTCCCCAATGTTTTCATCTTTGAGTTCATTAAAGATTTTCCACCTTAAATGAACTCAAAGATGAAAAAACTATAGTTATTTTACTTGTTATAAAAAGTATGTAGTTATGTTTAAAATATTTTATGTTATCTTAAAGCCTTAAGCTTTGATTATAAATTAAGTATTGATTTTGTTTACTTAAAGTAATTTGAAATTTTGTTGATTACAAAATTTCGATTTTTATTATTATTATTTTTTTAGCTACAAGGCATTTATATAAGTGTGAGTGTGTTGTGTGTATATGTGGAGATCTTTTATATGAAATTGTTTAGTTTTGAAGATTTAAAGTACTGTGAGTGACTTTAAATTTTCGTTTATAAAAAAAAAAAAAAATTAAACTCTCAGTTTTTAGTTTCAAGGAGAAATTTTGTAAACGTAATTAATTTTGTTGTATAAGTTTATATAAATACTTTTGATATAAAAAATTATGCTTTTAATTGTATAAACATATATTCATATAAATATTAAAAAAAATAAAATGCTGCTATAAGGTTTTGATTGTTATAAATGTATAACTGTTTTTTAATGCACTTGATAACAAGAATATCATTATTACCTCGAAATAGGGTATCTTTATTACTTCGGAATAATTTAGTCAAAAGGAGGATTAATGCTGCCCCTCACATACAAATATTTAACTCTGGCTGCTTTAGTAACCCACTTTAACTGGTATGACGTTCATACGCCACTGAGTGATGGTATAATGTATATTTTGAAACATATTATATTCAATAATGATTAATTCAATATTTGTTTTATTCAATAGTGTTTAATTAGTGTTTTATGTATGTTCAGTTTTAAATTTAGCATATTATTGTTAAAAAATCACATTGCACCATAGCTAAGCTTTTAGTAATTAATCAACTAAAAAACAGTGAATGATTATATATGGAGAGATTTCAAGACTAACTCAGTGTTCTGTTGAAATGGTTTAAAACCTTGCCCTTAAACCACAAAATATGTGTGGAATCTAGAAGATAAATTAATTACTCGTGACTCTAAAAAAGATCTGTTTACCTTTAGGAACACCATTGAACACAATTTATAGTTAAATGTATTCTCACGTACGATTAGAAAACGTTTGGTTAAAGCATGTTTATTTTTGAGATCGCCAAGCCCGCGAGGTACCAAGGCTTAAAAAGATAGCATAAATATAGCGGATAAAATTTAATTGGTTTAGATATTTCAGCAGAATAATTCACCACATGCGGCTTCTATTACAAAAAAAATTTATCCAAAATAAGAGTATAAAACAATTAAATTTACCGGCACAATTGCCAGATTTAACCCTAATAGAAATTTAGGGATTAACTCATATTGTATGAAGTGATTAAAAAAACATTTAAAAAAAGCAAAAAAAACAGTTACGTTCTGGTATCATTATTTTCGTTAACCAGCTCTTAAAAAAATATTGAGTTTTCTTTTTTTTTTCCAATTTAAAAACGAAAGAAAATATCAAACAGAAATGACAAAATGATTTGTCATTTCTGTATTATATTTTCCAGAAAACTGGCAGGTATATCAAACAAAATTGTTAGTAACATGAGAAAAATCAATGAGAATTTAATGATTTTTAATAAAGAATTTAAAAATGTTTTATAAAGATATTATATATAGGGGAGAGCGGGGTTGGTTGTCACGCGGGTTGATTGTCACAAAGTTTATTACGGAAAATATAGATAAATTGTAGAACTTTAAAATTATGCAATGGAAATCTTATATACTAAAAGCATTTTCTCTGTAATTTTGAGTTTTTTTTAGCGTGTAGAAAAAAATTATTTGTTTTTATTGGTATTTGATATAAAAAAGTTTAATTTCGAGTTTTTTTATTCTTTTGAGTAACTTAATCCACAAAAAATTCTCATGAAATTTACACGTATTTTGGTAAATTTACAGATGTCTTGCAACTTACATAGAAGGGGTTGCTTGTCACAAAGTATATGGGGATGGTTGTCACAAAATCCTCGACTCCGTGCGCTTCAAATTTTAAGCCGTCCACATTCATTGAGAAATATTTTAATGTTTAAGATAATATTTGGTCAAACTAATTATCTGGGTGCAGATTCACAACTTTTGCGTAACTCTTGCGTAGCTGAGCAAAAGACACGAAAAACTTACACAAAGTATTTTTTGCGTAACTATTTGGTATTCACAACTTCTTCGCAGCATTTACGTAAAGTTAAGGTTGCGCATGAGTTACGCAAAACTTAGGCAAAAACTTACGCAAAAACTTATGCCAAAATTTAAGACAAATATTTTATAACTTTTTGTATAAAGGAAGTAGTTAGTATTATTAGTATTACTAATTCTTTTTGACCAATCAGTGAATATTTCTTTTTTAAAGTCAGGGTTTAAATTTACTTTCAATGATTTTTGTTGTTGTTGTTGCTATATTTAAAAATGTAGGAAAAACAATATATGGGCTACTCAAATAATACGTGACATTCTTATATAGGGTGGAGGTGTTTGAAAGTGTCACCAAATATCACATGGGAGAGGGGGTGGTTAGCCACTGTGTGACATGACAAAATTTTTAAAATTTAAATTCTAATCACAACGGAATAGTAAACCTTTAGCATAAAAGTACTAACTCAAAGATATATTTGTTTAGAAATAATGTCACGTCACAAAAAGGGCGGAGAGAGATTGTTTAAAATGTGACATATAAAAAGAAGAGAGTCTAGCAAAAAAGTGTTTCGTATTATTTGAAAGCAAAAAAGTGTTTCGTATTATTTGAATAGCCCCATATAGCATATACGTGCAATTACTTTTAAAAGTAATAGCATATATTGCATAAACATTTTTTCAATCTATTTTGAGTATCTAAAAGCAAAAAAATCAAAACAATTAATAATTGGATTAAAAATGGAACAAATAAGAGTCGGTTGGTTTTTTAAATGAGATATCGATTATTAACAAAATGCTACACATCTATTATTTTAAATATAAACATTACATGCACTAATTAAGAAATAATTCGGGCATATTTATTCAAATCCAAATGGGTAATATAAATTGTATTATCCTCGGCTTATATAAGATAAATATTCGGCTTCCTGTATGATGCCATCAGTGAATGCATATTGGTTTTATTCTACACTAACTCTAAACCTGCCACGAACCTTATTTGTAAACTTACTGGCTAAATAAACTTGCTAAAATATACAGAAAACTAGCATTTTAAAAAACTTTTTTTTCTATTTTAAATATAAAAAGAAAAACAAAATGAAATTAATATTTTGAGGCATTGTTTTGGCGCCCGTACCAGTCCTATAGTACCAAAAAGGGTCTGGGTTCACACCTGATCAGATCATGCAACTTGTCTTGCATCGCTTCAGGAGGTTAAAACAAAATAATTTAGTTTAGCAAAAATTTCACGTTCATAAAAAAATAGAAATGCTTAACTAAAGTGTTTTTTTTTTAACTTCTTGTTTTCATTTTTACTTCTGATACCCTAGGGTACAAGAAAAAATCATGATAATTATTAAATTTTCTTTTCAGTGGTCTTGTTTTATCATACAATTGACTTGAATCAAAAACTCTTTTATTTGCAATAGGGAATGACAGTTTCATTAAATAAAGATATTGCTTCAATAAATTCAAGAAATACATTTGATTGCATTCTAGTATAATTGAAACTATTTATAGAAATATGAGGAACATTTTGAAAACATAAGCAAAAGTTCAACAACTTCTCTATAACATATTATGAAAAATACATTGTATTTTTCATAATATGTTAGGGAAAATGTTTCAATTGTATTAATTAATAAGAGTTGAGTTTGAATTAAAACCCACTTGTTTTTTTTCAGTGATATTTCAGATTGAGAATTTATGGTATCATATTTGCACGAATAAAAACATGATTTTTATATTTGATGGATAGCGTAAAGTTAATTCTGTGAATCAGGTACGTGTAGTATAAAAAAGTTTGACTCTTTGACAGAGCAAGCATTGATTGAATCACAACAACAAGTATTGTAGTAGGTTTTCAAGACACCAAATACAGTACAATCTAAAAGCTGCAACCAGAGTAAATAATATGCTGTCATCTCGAGAGTTGTAATACTATTTTCAACAACAACAGATAGTAATTCTACTGAATTGTGAAAAGCGCTATCACTCCATTTGAACTAACTGGTGGATTAAGGAACTTTTTATGGAATTTCTGCTCTTTGCAATAAGAAACTACATCAATGAGATTTCAGATAGAAATACAAAAAAAAGATCAACCAAAACAATTTAAACTATTACAGAATATGTTTATTATTTGCAAATAACAATACTATTTACCAAGAAATTAGGCTTTAAAAAACTATATATAAATATATAAAACAATGCTCTTTTTTTTAATAATTTAAATTATCCATAGATATTAATAATATCTCCTAATAATTGAAATAACTAAAAACAGAGCATTATTATTCAAAATAATCTTAATATTGTTAATACCTTTGAATAACTGAAATTATCGAAAAACATAGCATCTATATCTAAAGTAAGTTTAATATTTAAATTGTAATACTTTTTTACTTCAATAGCCTGATTACTCAGAGATAATTTTAGAATTGTTTTATTTTGAAATAGTTCACGTTTATAAAAAAAAAAAAAAAGATATTCGAAAAACTAATGAATAGATTACATATTTTTGTAGTATTGTATCTATGTTAGCACAAGTATTTTCTCTATCACACAGAGAGAGTGAGAGAGATTCTCTCTTTATGCTAGTTATGCAAGTTAAAGTATATACTTCAATAATATTATTGTATATATTTTTGTATAATATAGTGTAGATAGTATAGCATAGATTTGTACCATAATTAATATAGTATGGATGTATCATATAGTTTTGATGTATGACAATAACTAGTTATCAAGTTAACTTAACTTATTTTATAAAACTTAAGTGTAGTTCATCTAAATTTTGGTAAATATACTGCTATTGTTGTTGTTGTTAAAAAAAAGAACTATAATTGTATTATTTAAATAAACAATTTAACTTAACTTTGACTTTTTGCGTAAGTAATAACGTACGTAAAAACTTAGTAATTTCGTAAGTTTTTGTTTACGCAAGGTTTGTGAACACCACTTAGCGTAACTTTGAACATAATTAAAACTTACATAAAGTTTAACGCAAATTTTGGACTTACAAAAGTGTTGTGAATCCGCACCCTGTAATCTAAATTTTTATTTTTTATTTTATAAATTTTTATTTCAATGTGATAACTTCGAGAAGGAGTATGTAATATATATATATATATATATATATATATATATATATATATATATATATATATATATATATATACATATAATGTTTTATGTATTCATTATTTGCAAATATTTTTCTTTTTTTTGCTTAGTAAAAAATTGTACAAAATTTTAAAGGAAAAAC
>NC_088929.1:34610000-34625000 GCF_038396675.1 Hydra vulgaris
TGTATGTATGTATGTATGTATGTATGTATGTATGTATGCATGTAAGCATGTATGTATGTTTGTAATGTATGTATAACAGACATACATAGGTGCATACATACACACATTCATACATACATACAAACACAAATACATGCATATATACACAATGTGTGTATGTATGCATGAATTTGTCTTTGTATGTATGTATGTATGAATGTGTGTATGTATGCACCTATGTATGTCTGTTATAGTCTGTTATACATACATTACAAACATACATACATTCTTACATACATACATACATGCCTACATACATGCTTACATACATACACACATACATACATACATAGATACATACATACATATATACATACATACATACATACATACATGCATACATACATACATACATACATACATACATAAATACATACATACATACATACATACATACATACATACATACATACATACATACATACATACATACATACATACATACATACATACATACATACATACATGCATACATACATATATACATACGTACATAATGCCTCCATTCTTGATAATGCTGGCAGGCGTATCAAGAATGAAGACATTATTTTTTGAATGGCATTATCTTTTCGTCAGTCCATTGGTTTGCAGACAACTGAACAACGAAAACAGCTTTAATTACTTGACTGAAGTACTGAATCCATAAAAAAGGCTTTAAGCTCCTTGAAAAATCACTAGAAGCGAGAGCCATTCATACTGCAGATCCCCAGAAGTAATCAATGCGCAGAGCGCGCAATCAAAGTAATGAAGGAAATGTATTCGTCATGCAAAAATAAAGACAAATTGCACCTTCTATTCCTTCTATGCAACAGGCAAGAGGAAGGTCACAGTCTGAGTCATTGTTGGATTGAAAGTTTATTGTATTACATGATTATGATATTCTAAATACAAGTGAATACATAGTAGTACTTATGTCAAAATCAATTTTTCAATGGCCGGGTGAACTTTTTTCAAAAGATATGCAAATAATAGTTTATTTCGTGCTTTTTTGGTAAAAGTTCATCAAACTACAGTACAGGAGCATGGGGCTGAAAAAAAGTCATAACCCTAATATACACATATTTATATACAGTTAAATTAAAAATTAATATATATCTTATAAATATAACAAGAAATAAGTTAATGTTTTCATTAAGCAATATCACAGTGTACTATATTGTATCATTTTTAGTTAATACTTAAATAAATGATACTTCAAGTCACCAATATATAAAATATTTTATTTGAAGCAAACATTTAATTTTATACCACAATAATTATTTGTTTTTCACTACCACAAATTTATAACTTTAATAATTAATTTTAAATAAAATATAGAAAGAATTAGTATTATTTGATACTTTTAAAACATTTAATAACTATATTCCGCTAATTTATAACTGTAAGACTTTTTAATAAAACATTTACTTTATTTTCCGGTGTATTTATACTAAACACTGTATAGATTTTAAATAGATTATTGTATTTCGAAGCCCTTGTTTTGAACGACGGCGTTTATTTTGAACCACGGTGTATGCAAGCTCTGGCTTTGCGTTGGTAAAACTACAGCGACCGCGACGTACTTACCGATGATATTAATTTAAATACGCTTTGATAACTAAGCTTTTTGCCGCTCTTCAGCCGAAGACAGCAAGCCAACAAAAAAAAAACAAAGCATACTACCGGACTTTCAGCGTTTTTGCAACGGCGGCAGGCCGCATTAGGTTTTACAGTGGAATAGCATCGGCATGCCAGCGGCGGCTTCAGGTATCACCGTCCAATGAAAGCATGTTTGCTGGGTATATATATATATATATATATATATATATATATATATATATATATATGTATATATACATATATAAATACATATAGCCAGCAAATATATATATATATGTATATATATATATATATATACATATATAAATAGCCAGCAATATATATATATATATATATATATATATTTATATATATATATATATATATATATATTATATATATATATATGTATATATATGTATATATATAAATATATATATATATCCAGCAAATATATATAAATATATATATATATATATATATATAAATATATATATATATTTATATATATATATATATATATATATAGCCAGCAAATATATATATATATATATATATATATATATATATATATATATATACATATATATATATATATATATATATATATATATATATATATATATATATATATGAATATATATATATATATATATACATATACATATACATAAATATATATGAATATATATATGTATATATATATATATATATACCCAGCAAATATATACATATATATATATATATATATATATTTATGTATATGTATATATATGTATATATATTCATGTATATATATATATATATATATATATATATATATTTATGTATATGTATATATATATATATATATATATTCATGTATATATATATATATATATATATATATATATATATATATATATATATATATAGATATATATATATAGATATATATATATATATATATGAATATATATATATATATATACATATACATAAATATATATAAATATATATATGTATATATATATATATATAGCCAGCAAATATATACATATATATATATATATATATATATTATATATATATATATATATATATATATATATATATTTATGTATATGTATATGTATATATATATTCATGTATATATATATATATATATATATATATATATATATATATATATATATATATATATATATATATATATATATATATATAATTTAAGTAATATCATTAATGTTTTGTGTATTAATATTATAAGCAATAAAACATCATATACGGTATTATACTATTTGTTTCTTTGTTAAGTAATATTTCGGCTCATATAGTGAGAGCCATTATCAAACTAATAAAATCGTTACCAAAACCGTTTAAAAATTTTTAATGAACGTAACTGAATAATGTCGTTGCAACATCAGATATTAACCATTTTTTAATTTTACAAAAAAAGGTTTCCAATGATGATTCATTACCAAATTGCCATTGTCACAATATAAAACTTTTTTTTTTGATTTTGAACGTTGCACACGTTGTATTTCAATGGGCTCAATGAATAATTCTTCTGTAGCTGTTTAAAATAACAAAAAGCGTTTTAGTGTTTTCCTAGTTTATTTTACCATTACAATGTTGTAAGTGTTTTACTATTGCAGATGTTTCACAGTTGGCTTTTGTAACGTTATTTTTATGATCTTGAATTCGTGTGGTAGTCTTTTTTCTTGTTACACCAATATAACATGCACCACATGTGCAACTAAGTTGGTACACTCCTGGATGACTATTCGGAGGCAGTATTCGGCAAAGCATATTAATCAAGGGTTATACCAAAATAGAAGACTGTTTTAACGCCAAATTTACAAAGTTCTCTTCTAAGAGCAAGGCTTAATTTGGGGACCCATGGTAAAATAACTAGATTTTTGTTACCAACTTTTTGACAACAAGATAAATTTGTGGAGTATTTATAATTTTTAGCAATATCCTAATACCGTTTATAGGAATGTCCATTTTCAGTAACAAAATTTTATAAAAAAATTAATTTCATGTTAAATGTAATGTTCTGAACAAACTTTGTATGCTCGAGCTAAAAAACCTTTAAAAATACCAACTGCGATATTCGGTAAAATAGATGATTTCGGTTGTATAAGTGCATTTGTAAATGCATCTTTACGGTGTATGGAAAACTCATATTTGTGAAGGGATTGATTTGTTGAAATACAAATATTTAAATAACTAGATTGGTGTTGAGCGTATTTGCATGTATTACATAGATAGATTTGCATGTATTACATGGATAGATTTATCTTGCGAATTTAAGTGCTAAAAAGGAATTTGCGTCATCAATATTAGTAACTATCAAACTATAAAATGCAATTGAAAATATTGTGAAACCCGAAGATATGTTAAACATAGAACGTATAACTGATAAATAAACGACACTTTACACGTAAGTTTAATTTTCTTGGCAATTTTAAAAAGAACAATAATATAAAAAAATTTAATCCTTTGAATATTATTTCAATACCGCCTACTAACCTTACAAAAAATCCAATATTAAATTTTTCAAATATATGAATCTCACATGAACAGGAAAACTTATTAAGTCTTCGTCAGCAATTTATTTCAACACAAAATAAAATACCATTTATTGATATTATAACATCAACTGAGCAATGCGCTTTAAATATAGAAAAAAATGTGAACGTCGAAAGAGCAGAATTTTGAAGTCAGAATGACAGTAAAACATTAACCAAATATTTAAGAGTGAAAATTGATAGTAATATTTCTGAAAATCAACGTATAGCTTTCCATGAACTAAAAAATTTAACGAACATAAAAACATATTCATGTGATAAAGGTATTGGGTTTGCCATTTTAAATTCGGAATCAGTGATACAAAAAAATAAAATAATAACTTGGCAACTGCGCAATATCTGCGGTTGACTTAACACAGATGATAAACTAAAAAAAGATCAAAAAACATATATATGGTAAAATATACCCTTCAGATGCAATTCCGCCTGGTTTGTATGGTTGTATTAAAGCATATAAAAGTGAAAAAGGTTATCCAATGCGAATAATAGTTTAGACAATCGGCACAGCACCTCATAAACTTTTGCATCATCCTGTTAAGATCATACAACCAACTTTAATCTAAATGAATGCCTTGTTAAAAATTTATCTTCATTTGAATCAACAGCAGAAGAATGACTTAATAGTGACAAAGTTCAACTGTCATTTGATGTAGTTAATTTATACCTATCAGTGCCACTTTATATAGCAACTGTCACAATTATCGACATGCCAAACACAGATAGAGATAATCTAATATAACAATTTAAACTATCTTTAGTAGAACTTCATAAACAAATTGATCTCTGTATTAGAATGTGTTGTTTGTTATGGGAAGACAAAATATATATTTAAAAAAACTCTGCTCCAATAGGTCTATCCATAGTGGTTGTCCTGTCAGAAGCATATCTGAAATGTATTGAAATTGAATAATGCTCTTTAACAGGCTTTAAACGTCAATATTGCACCAAAAACTTATAAGCGTTACGTTGATAACAGCCATGCTCGATTTATTACAAATATTAAAAAATGTTAAATATCTAACGTTACAATGACATCATTTGGTTAAGTTCATAATCATTTTTTAAACGGTTTCGTTAACGGTTTTATTAGTTTGATAATGGCTCTCACTATATGAGCCAAAATATTACTTAAAAAAGAAATAAATAATATGGTATCGTATATGATGTTTAATGTTTGTAATATATATATATATATATATATATATATATATATACATATATATATATATATATATATAAATGTATATATTTTAAAAAGTATTTTTAATACAACTCGTAAATATTTTATAGATTGGTCCTATTTGTGAAACAAATTCTCCATGCGGATCGAATAATTGTAGAGATTTATGTTTGACAGTCAATGAAACTTTGATTCACAACTACACTTGCTTTGGTAATGTTTTTTGAGTTTTTATGTTATAATTTTATATAGATAATATCTGTAATATAGTAACTGATAATACCATAAATGATATTGAATTTTCCTGAAACATGGTTTCATATACATGGTTTCAATAATAAAAAATATAGGTCATAATTTTGGTTACCCAGTATTTGCTACATCTTCACTTTTTTCAAATTAAGAAAATATTGCTAAAACAATACTGATTAATACCATTAATGGTTTTATCAATAATCATTCTGCCATTTACTAAAGCTATTAAATACTGTAACAATGCTATAACTTTTTAAAATATTTTTGATTTTATAATTCATACAATTATAAAAAATGAATTATTCAAAAATAATGAGGAAGACACACCTTAACCAGTTATTGCCATCCTTACATATAGAGCTTGATATAATTGTTTTTTTTTTTTTTATTAAAGACTTCTTGTAGACTAGTTTGTTTACTTAATGGGTGTATAGCTCACTTTCTATTTTAATACAAAAAATTTACATAAAAAATCTAACTTATAGAGTTATTATAGTACGTAATTGTGGAGCGTTTTTTTAAAGATGCTAACTCAATTTTTTTCCTCAATTTGAGTTTTTTCAAATATTGGGTACTTTATTGAAAAAGACACAAACCTAATTATGTAGGTATAAACTAAAAACAAAAACACAACATCATCATCTTTATTTACAATTACATAATATTTAGATTCAACAAATAATTGATGAAATATTGAATTTTTTTTTGGATTTTACCTTCTTTTAGAAAAAACGCTCTACCATTGATAAATCTAGCTCCTATGACTCATTTAACGGCTTCTCTTATGCTAGTGTTTATGAATATTCTTAATTTTCAGATACAGTTGATCTGACAAAAGAAGGAATTGCAACTTCTTCGTCAATCAGTTATGGTGATCCAGGTTACTCGGCAGCCTCCGCAGTTGACGGAAACCTGAATTCCTTTATGACCACTGATTGTGATTTGTTAAACTTAAGTTGGTTCCGACTAGAATTAAAAAATATATATTGGTTAAATCGAATTGATATTTACAGCCGACGAAACTGTTGCCCTGACAGAATAGTTGGTTCAAAACTATTTGTAAGCATAACAGATAAGTCGAGTGATTTTTACGAGGTTGCGACGTTAACATCTGATATAGAACAAATGTTTACAGTATCTAATTTTGCCAGATTTGTTATTATCAATAAAGATTCTGGTTGTCTTCATTTGGCCGAGATTTATGTTTTTATATAAAATTCCAAAATGTTTTCAAGTATAAACAAACATCCATACAAATGCTCTCTGAGTTTATTTTTTTATTTTTATGTAACGAAGGAAAAAAGGAACAACAGCAAAAAGATATTCATTTTCATGTTGTGTTTGTTACAATAACGTTTAAAATATAAAATTAAAAACAATAGGCATAGCAACATTAACATTTATAATAATTACAATAATAGTAATAATAGCAACAACGAGGTTCATACTTACAAGAGTAACAAGAATTAATAAATACTCTAGCAATAATAATTGTTTTTAAAAATTTGCAATAAAAATAACAAAAATAAAAACAATAAAAGTAATAGTAGTAATAATAACTTAATTTATTATATATTTTTTGCAATAATAAATTAAGAAATTGATAAAATAAACAGATTTAACTATATAGCCAAAATGCACAAAACTTTTCAGTGATTAAAGTAGCATTATTAGTAGTATTTTTAATATTATATTTACGTAACGTGGTTGATGTTTTACATTTTCCAGCAATACAAACTGCGGGCCATAATATAAAAAGATGCGCTAATGTTAACTTTCAAAGTACAGTAAGTGAAGAGATCTAAAAATCTTTAAACTTAAATGAACGTTTTATGTTGTGGTGGTTCTAAAACAAAAATTTCTCAATTCAAAATCCAGCGGTTTTTTACTTATCAACCTTTGGAAAACAATAAAAACAATCTATCATTTTTAAAGTTTTTTTGTTTTGACTATAAAAACCCCATAATATAATTAGATTTTTAATTTTTAATGGTTTGAAAAGACAAGTATTTTTAAGTATCAACGAAGGTTAAAATTAACGCGTTAGTATCGAGTAAAAAGTTTATTAGACTACAAGTTTTTTATACTTAATCAACTAATAGTTGATTTAAACAGTAAAATAAACTTCATCGGATTCACTTTAAAAAAGCGTTTTAAGTTATTTTTAATTATAAAAGCTAATAGCTATTAGTTAAAAGAACTTGACTCATTATAATCAGTGACAGATCCAGGAAAGAGCGGAGAAGCCATAAGATTCAAACCGTACAAGAACTAAACCAAATATTCCAAAAATACTTTTTAAGTTGTCTAATGTATAAAAGAGAAAATGCATAATTTCATTTGCTTATTTAGAATAAATTTTTATTGGATAACTAATCAAAGAATGTTTAATCATGTATTTTCTGTCTACACGGTTGTCAAGCAAATTAAAAGCTTATAAATTGTCAATTAAACTACTTTGAGCACCTCCTGATTGATATAGTGTTTTGTTTCAAAATTAGCTGTAAAATAGGTTAAATTAAACTGTTAGTAGTAAATAATACAGACATCACACATTGTTTATATTTTTATATATTATAAAATATCAACAAGTTTTTTTCAACATTCGTCAGATAAAAAAAATACATTTTCTGGAAGTACTCTGATTATGTGTAATATAATCCGAGAGAATATCTTCACCAAACGATATATTGCTTTAAAGTTCTTTTAAAGCTTCCATACATGAGTAACCGAATACTTGTTATGACTATATTTACTGACTTGTTATTAAATTTTATTGAAACTGCTGATTTATAATGATTGTTGATGTTCTGAAGTCAATTTTAGTATCCATATGGCAGTCAATGTGCAACTATTGCAAAAAAATAGAAAAATTAAAAAAAAAATGCAACAAAAAGCAAAATAAATAGTACAAAAGAACTATATTATTGTTATAACACACATCATACAAAAATATTGCTACTGCCCACTAACTTGTTACTGCCCACTACTTGCTACTGCCCACTACTTGCTACTGCCCAGTAACTTGCTACTGCCCACTAACTTGAAGCTTAACTTTGGAAAATCATTAAATCTTTTTGGCTACTTGTTATATAATATACATTTAATTTTGTTATTTCTTATTTAATATTATATGATATTGATTTATTGATTATTTTGAGTAACATTTTACAACTGGATGATTAAAAGAATTAATACAAAGAATTTAGTGTTGGAAAGATGAAATGGAAGCAAACTCTATTGTTTGTACAGTTTGCAAGCAATGGGTTCATAAGAGATGTAGTAATATAAAAATTCGTTTTTTGTTTTTTTGTTTTAACTGCAGAAAATATAATTTTAGGGAACAAGCATAAATGAACAAATAATGTAGGAAAAAAAGAAACAGTTATAAAAAGATAGTGCGTTAATAAATCTTGTTATCTTGGAGATACAAATGGATTAGCTGGTGTAACAGAAGAAGTTATATGGTAAAAAAAAGATGTACCTAGGCCGAGTTCAGAGAGTTTTCTCCACTTTAAACAGCAAGAGGTACACCACTAAAGATTAAAGCAAAGAAACGACTGACCTTAATAGGAAAGAAAAGATGCCAAGAAACGTCAAACTTGTGCACGGACAAAAACATATATGCAATTCTGAAAATGATTGATAATATTAGATGCACAACCAAACGTTTAACTACTTGAAAGAACACAGCTAATTTAGTTATTTTTGTCTTTTTTCAAATTATTTCTGTTAAATATGTAGTTATAACTGTTACTTTTCCTACTGGATTTTTTAGCTCTAATGATAAGTGTTGTTGAGGAGTAAGATCTTCCTTATTATTAGCATAAGATTACTTTATTCTTTTAAATAAAATGGACAGTAAGTGCTTCCTGCAAGTGCAGCTGTATATTTTGTGTTATATTTGATGATTCTTAATAACATTAAAGATCATGACAACGATAAAGCCGTCTTTCCGAAGAATCAAGGAAGTTCTCCGCAACAGCTTTTCCTTCTGCCAACGGCTTTTTGTCTACATAAACTTCCATTTTTTTTTCTTTTCTAAACTAACTCAATACGTCAATAATTCAACTCAATTTAACAAAACAGTACAGTTTGTTTAGAGAATTCAAAAACATTGTTTATATGTAAGTTATAGAATATAACTTTAAAAGCTTTAACAGTTCATAGGTTAATTTATGCCCTTCTGTAAAATTGATAAAATATTAAATTGACTTGAAAAAATACGGCATTAAAGGAGTCAAAACATACAATAAGATTGAAAATTAAAAATTAAGATTTAAAATTTAAATTTTGAAAGAGCTATATCTCGAAAACTCCGCAATTATACGTTAAGAAATTTCAACCATTAATTTATTATACGCAGATAACTTCAATCTAGTTTAAAATACAAAACTTTTCAAATGCGTATTTGCAAATGTTTTCTACTAAAAATTTTCTTCTTGGTTGTAAAACACCAACTACTTTTTTTCCCAGGCTGTCAAAGCTTTTATGAAAAAGATTACCGATTGACAACAGCTAAGATAAATAAAATTTAGATTTTTCCTATTATTTCTTATTTTAATTACGAAAACCTTTATGCATATTTAAATTTGATATGTATACTAAACCTTATAAATCATGATATGTTTTATTTTTTTTTGCTTCATTCATTATAGTATGTTGCTCGATTTCAAAATGACTGAAAAACAGAAAAGTACAATCGAATTTTAAGAATTCCAGAATTCTGGTTTCCTCGGGAAAAAATATGAAATAAGTTTAACTTTTAACATTTTCAAAACATAGGTATTTAATTTTTTTCTCGAACCCATTGTTATGTAAATATTACAGTAAAACTTGCACTAAAATAAAAAAAAGCAATATTTACATAAGATTACCATCATACATACATGCATGCATGCATACATACATACATACATACATACATACATACATACATACATACATACATACATACATACATACATACATACATACATACATACATACATACATACATACATACATACATACATACATACATACATACATACATTTATACATACATACATACCCTCAGGCATACCTAGATACATACATATATTGTAGCCAAACAAACTAAAAAAATATTTCTTATATATCTGCTATTATTGGTTAAAAGCAAGATTGAAAACTCTACAAATATTAGAAACAGATGAAAAATTTTAATCTTGATTATAATGATTACAAAAGCCTTGAGCCGTGATTGAAAATTGTCTTGAAAGCTAAATGATTGTAAAAGAGTTGTTTTGAATTCTAAATGCTTGAAACAGAAGGCTATTTTACTGATGTTTTTCTTTTTTAAAAAATAATTTAAAAAATTTATTTTTTTATTATTGTTAAATAACTTGACTTTTAGGATCTAACTAACACTTGATAACTTGCTGAAGAGCTTGTTCTGGTTTTCCTACCATTTAATGAAAAAATTTCAAATTACTCTCAAAAACAAACCCTGAATCCTAAAACATTGTCAAGACAAGCAATTTTCTCTGCAATATATAATAAATGTATAATATGAACATTACGAACAAAATTATTCTTACTTTATAATGTGTGGTGATCCACAAAAACGTTTAATAAATTTGACGCTTGCAATAATGTAAAAACACATGTATGTCTAAATTATTACGAAGTGCTGAAGTAAATTCATATTTTTTGTTTGCTTTCTAGTCGAGTCTTGTTATTTATAGTTCTAGTCTAGTTATTTATCTTTTTATCTTTAAACAACGCAAGTTAAGTTAAGGTGTTGTATTATAGTTGTCAAGTACCATATCCTATGTATATAAATCCCTGTAAATGCCTGCATACTAGTAGACAGAAAACGGTTAAACTTGAATTATTTATGTAATTAGTAACACAAAAAGTGTAACTAAATGCGTAAGTAATTATTTATATATTTTTGTTATTGTGAAAATAAAGTTTTTATTATTTTTATAAACTTTTATGTGTATATTTTATGTTCTTCTGCAAATTTTATATTTAGATTGATCTCGTGAAACAACAGCAACAAAAATTCTTATAAACTTTTTTACTTAGTATTGCTTTTAAAAATCTTTTGAAATTTAATAAATAATGACATCATAATTAAATATTTTTAGGCAGCGGCAATTAAGCATCCGAGGTGCAATGCTTAGAAACACCTAATATTGCCAATTGTTACAAGAAGTATTAACACATTAACAGAAAATGGGAAAGTTAGCAGCAAATGATAAAGACCTACTTTTGGACAAATTACAGCATTGTAAAAAAGTTAAATAACTCTAAAACCTTTACACTAGCGTTGGAACAAAATGAGTTCAGTACTGTACAGAACCCAGTGGGCACGGTACGTTTTTAAAACGTTTTTTAGACGTTTTTATAAGGTTTAGACCTAATAAAAACGTCCAAAGAGCGTTTTAAAAACGTACTGTGCCCACTGGGAAAGTACTAAATGGTTAGGAAATTATTTTTAAACCAGACAATAGACAAATTAACACTAATACCCTTATTTAAAATGTATTTAGATTTTTAACTTGATAAAAACAGTATAATACTTCTCTATAATTTTATTTTTAATATTTATAAATAATCAGGGTGGCTAGCAACTTGGAAATTCTTCTATAAGTATGGAAATTAAACAAATTATGCAAAACTCAGGAAATTTTAATTGATTTAGTTGCAAACTATAACCTATTATTTGAATTGACAACCAAAATTAGATATGCAAAAAATGTTTTTTTAAAGTCTCATAATAACATCATTATTTAAAAGTCATTGAGTGCACTTTTGAAGTGAGTTGATGTTTTTGGGTAAAAGTTAAGGGCTATGTGAAATTTTTTGTTGCTTTGTATCTTAAAGTTTTAATGAATTTTTCATGGGAAAGTCACGTAATTTTTATGTGTCAGGGAAAATTTATGTAAAATGAACCTGAAAATTTGCTGGTCACCCTGATTATATGCATTTACATTAACCAACTATACTCACATTAAAATGATCAAAAGCATTCATGTTCAACTTGGTATAATAAAATGCTTTGAATGATTCTCATAGTCATAGAACTAATGGAAAAAATTTTATACATCAAATATTACCACGTCTAGATTTTGCGTCCAGATAATTGTAGTCTTCTGTAAAAGCTATGATTTTTATTGTTGCCCCTAAAGCATTTTTAATATCGATGTCATTATGGAGTCCTCAAGTCCTTGTTGTCAATATCGAGTCCTCGAGTCCTCGATATCAATATCGAGTCCTTGGTGTTGTGATTGTTATTAGTATTAATAGTAGTAAATTAAAACTCAAGCTGGTATGGAGACTTTTTTCAACAAATTACCCAGACGGCACAACTCGTTTAAAAGTTACGCGTGGTTTCTGTTGCGTGTTTAAAACTCCCAAAAACACTAAGAATAGCACGTGTCAAGAATAGGGTTTTGATTCCGTGAAATTAACTACTATATTTTACCAAAAAACCAGTTTCGATATTAAGTTTTTAGTGATGGTTTTGCAGTTACAAAAATGGAGTATTAAATTATCAAAAGTTTTCGCAACGAATGTAAAACCATTACTAAAAGCACGCGATGTTTCAAATTTATTGCATTTTTATTATTCGGAAGGTTTTAGAGTGTGTAACAAGAACTTTCAGGTAAACATTTGTCGAGAATATTTATATGTTAAATAAATTCAGTTTTTGTTAAGTATTAGCATGTATATACACACACACACACACACACACACACACACACACATATATATATATATATATATATATATATATATATATATATATATATATATATATATATATATATATATATATATATATATAATATACACGTGTGTATATATATGTGTATATATATATATATATATATCTACTCATATATATACACACGTGTATCTATATACATACACACTTGTGTATCTATATAATTTATACAATGTATATTTTATATATGTATGTATAATACATATATAAAATATGTATGTGTTTATTTATGTATTCATATGTATATATGTGTGTATGTATAAGTCTATATATTATGTATGTATGTATAAATATATATATATATATATATATATATATATATATATATATATATATATATATATATATATATATATTATATATATATAAATACATATATACATACATACGTACATACATACATACACTTATAAATAAATGTATATGTTATGTATACGTAATATATACTCATATACACACATATGTGTGTGTATTTCGGCGTATGTATATTTGTGTGTATTTGTATCTGTATATGTGTGTGTATTTCTGCGATAAATATATATATATATATATATATATATATATATATATATATATATATATAAAATACATTTTGTAATACAATATATATTGTAAAACAATATATATATATATTACAATATATATAATATATATATATATTACAATATATATATATAAATATATATATATTACAATATATATATTGTAATACAATATATATATATAATACAATATATATATATATATTACAATATATATATTGTAATACAATATATATATTGTAATACAATATATATATAAATAAAATACATATATATATATATATATATATATATATATATATATATATATATATATATATATATATATATATATAAAACATATTACGTGTGTATATATATGTGTATATATATATATATATATATATACACATATATATACACACGTGTATCTATATACATACACACTTGTGTATCTATATAATTTATACAATGTATATTTTATATATGTATATATAATACATATATAAAATATGTATGTGTTTATTTATGTATTCATATGTGTGTATGTATAAGTCTATATATTATGTATGTATGTATAAATATATATATATATATATATATATATATATATATATATATATATATATATATATATATATATATAAATATATATATATATATATATATATAAATACATATATACATACATACATACATACATACACTTATAAATAAATGTGTATGTTATGTATACGTAATATGTACTCATATACACACATATGTGTGTGTATTTTGGCGTATGTATATTTGTGTGTATTTGTATCTGTATATGTGTGTGTATTTCTGCGATAAATATATATATATATATATATATATATATATATATATATATATATATATATAAAATACATTTTGTAATACAATATATATTGTAAAACAATATATATATATATTACAATATATATAATATATATATATATATTACAATATATATATATAAATATATATATATTACAATATATATATTGTAATACAATATATATATATAATACAATATATATATATATATATTACAATATATATATTGTAATACAATATATATATTGTAAT
>NC_088929.1:34627500-34702500 GCF_038396675.1 Hydra vulgaris
AAATTTAAAATGACACTAATATTTCTGGTAAATTTTGTTTTTGCAAATTTTATCTTTTAGGAGTTTTACCGTTATCACATAATCTAGATGAAGACAATATATTTAAAGAAGACTTCAGAAACTTAATGAAGATAATAATATTAATGTTGATTAAGGTAGGTGACTATTAATGAACAGCATTGGCATGTGTGCATTTGGTTTTTTTAAATATTATGTATAACTTATATTTATATTTATTACCTATATTTGAGTGTATATTAGTCTAATTTATCTTAAAACAGGATATTTGCACTTTAACAAGCAACAAAACCTAAATGAGATGGTTTCGAATCAACCTTTAAAGATTTCTATATTTACAAGCAAAAATCAATTAAGAGAGGATTTACATCCTGGTACAAATGCTAATGAAAATACTTGTGAATACTCGGGCTTCTGGGTCTTTCCAAAGTAATAACTTATTTGCATTTAATTTAAAAGTTTATAATATTTAAAAAGTACAATAGTATATTTGATGATTTATGTTTCTTAATGGGTTTCATAAATTCTTAAAGGGCGTCTCTTATTTAGGTTGAAGTTGGTGGCTCTAAAAAACAATTTGAAAAGAAGAATAAAGGGTCGATTCCGTTTAAATGTACAGACACAAACAAGCGTGATTAATAAGGAAAAAATCAATTTTACTCTTCCATCGAATCATTACTCTGGTTTTTTCAAACAGTATTTTTTATAGTGCATTTATTTAGGTAAAATACAAAACAATAGACTAAGATAATCATTTATTTTGTTATTTATTATAAAACTTGTTTTTTTTTTTTAAATAGATTAAGGCGAATCATCAAAAACCATTACCAATACAGATCGACCAAAAAATCAGACAAACGAAACTTCTCCCATGGATGATGCCATGTTTTAGCGTAAAATGATTGTCACACCATTACATAAAAAGAAATTTGGGCTACTGCATTAGTTTTTAGATAAAGATTTGAATGAAATTAAATTTGAACAGGTTACCTCAATTGAAGAATTAGTAAAGTTCGAGACCCGACTTTTAAGAAAAATTAAAAAGAACATTTGATGCTACTGGAATTGTTTGTAAAAATGCGAAAGCGTATTGTTATACGATTTTAGATTTTATAATGACGGAAGAGGCGATCAATCAAAGTTAAATATTATGTATGGTAACCATGTGCCAAATGTCTTTTATTAGCTTATTATTAATGATTCGGTTTTTTATTTCTTTGTTTATTTTTTCTTTGTAGTATTATTGTAAAATAATTTACCTTAAAAAACAATAATAAAACAACAAAATTGTCGTAAATATAATGTAGTATATATAAAAAAAGGTTTAAACGGTTTAAAGCTATAAACGTGTCTAACAAAACCTACGTATTTTTGGTTTATCATTAAACCGTGCTGAACAGCTGTTAGTTCAGGCATAAATTTGGAAAACTTATGCCTGAACTAACTTATGGCATTAAATAAAGTTTCCGTTTGGAAACTTTATTAAATGCCATAAGTCCGTTTTAAACTATAGAAAACACGAATTTAAAACCTCATAAAACACGAGTTTAAAACCTCAAAAACACGTATTTAAAACATAAAAATACTCGTGTTTGAAACCATAGAAAACACGTGTAAAACTCCAGTTAAACTTCCCGTGAAATCCACGTGTTTTTGGTTTACGCCTGGATCGTAACAAACACGTGTTTATACGGTTTTAAATTCGTGATTAAAACCAGATGTGCCGTCTGGGTAGTAAATGTGGTAACCTAAAGATACAGTCAAATTATTTTACATAAAAGTAGTTACCAAATAACAGTAGTAAGCATTAGGAATCAGCACACTTTGTCAGCAATTATATAGCCACAAGGTTTAGCTTCTGATAAAAGTTTATTTTGATATAGTTATCTTTCTGATACACAACCACTCCAGCCAGCAGACAATAAACTAATTGCCTCAGTCAACTAATTGCTGTTTTTTATTACATACCAGTTACAAATTTAATGGTATTAATATGTTTATAACTGAATCATGTTTGCTATTGTAAAGTTAAAAGTTTCACTTGGAATAAAAACTTCAGTACATTCAATAATACAAACAGTCTTGAAAATATTCAAAAACATTTTTGAATGTAAGCCTTTATTGCTCCACAAATTGGCCAAAATTCAGATTGGCTACCGTCGCAGAAAATTTGTATTATTATTTTTAAGATATTACACTACCGCAGGACTACAGCAGAAAAGCAGTATCTTTAATTTATGGACTTCGTTTTTGCTTTATAAGTGTAATATTAGGATGGTCCTTCAAAAACAATCGCAAGTGAACTAAGTTTAAACTCTTTTAAAAGAAACATCAACCTTTTTTTATGATAAGTATGAAAAAATATTTTTTCTGATGCTTCGTCTTATGTTAGGTTTTGGTATAGAACATTTTTACTTTATTGAAGTAAAGCATATTTTTTCAAGTTCAATAATTCAATTCAGTTTTGAACAGCATTAATTTTATTGATAGTCAAATGACTGTCATTTTTCACATAAAAATTCATAAAATATTTTTCTCTTCTCTTTTTCAGATCGAACTAGAAATTGGAGATATGAAATCAGATGGATTAGGCTGATCCATTTGTAGGTATGCGGATATCGCGTTTTATGGAATCGAATTTGGTGCTAAAATTCTGAGCCACATTTTTTTAACATTTTTTTTAGGTAGCGTCAGATAAACATTTTTTAAAGGTTTTTCTTTTAATATTGCTTTATATAATATACCTATACTTATCGAAATTTAGCAGGTAATATTTTCGATATGTTTTTTCCATGTGAGATTTTTTTCAACTGAAACTCCTAAAAAGTTTGTAAATGTTGCTCTCTTAATTAAAACGCCATCTTTAAAAGGAGGAGGAAGCTCGATTGGAAGTAGACGTTTTATAAAGTTAGAATGAAAAAGGGATCATTTTATTTTTTAATATTCAGTGAAAGCTTGCTTGATTTAAAACATTGAGAAACTTTCATTAGTTCATTACCCATACAAGAAAATAGTGTCGTTATGTTGCTATGAGATAAAAAAAACATAACTGTCATCAAATTGAATGCTTTATAGCAGTCTATTATGTAAATGAGAAAAAGAAGAAGTCCTAGTACAGTTCCTTAATAAACTCCGCAAACTATTTCTAATAAGTGAGATTGCGATGGTTGATCGAAATGAACAAATTTTTTTTTATTGCGTAAATAACTTTTTATTAGCTCAAGAAAATTTCCAGTGGTTCCATAACATTTTAGTTTTTTGAAAAGGATTTTATGGTCAATCAAATCAAATGCTTTTGATATGTCAACAAAAATGCCTAAAGTAAATTTGGACTTTTCAAATGAATCTGTAATATATTGAGATATTTTTATTATAGCGTGCTCAGAGTTTTTTTCTTAAACCCATATTGATTTTTATATAATACATTATTTTGAGACAGATGTTGGAAAATTTTGTTATAAAGAATTCTCTCAAAAATTTTAGAAAAAACAGGGAGAACATAGGCAGGACGGTAATTACTGACAATCAACAACTCCCCTCCTTCAAATATTGGTGTAACTTTCGCTATTTTCAACTGATCAGTAAATATTCCTGTATATATATATATATATATATATATATATATATATATATATATATGTATATATATGTATATATATGTATATATATATATAATGTATCAATTTTTTAAAGCTTGGATCTAATTGCGAGGAAGATACCGAACTTCAAAGACAAATCTGATAAAGATTTTTGTTGGTATATTAGGAGCCCGGTGGCGTCTTTTTAGGGGATTAGGGTAGGAGAGGGATTCTCCCCCTCAAAATCTTGGAAAAAGAAAAGTTGGGAACTTCCTCGCCACAATTTGAGATAAGTTCGAAATCTGGTGATAAAATTATTTTTGCAACTATTATGCAAAAATCCATCAAAGCTGGTTTTTTTTTTTTTACTTGGACAAATAACCTTTACGTTTATTAAACAACTTAAGGACGTTTTCCACAAAACGAAATAAATCGCGCCTTTTTTGGTCACGACCAAACATCGTTTTGATTTCCAACTTCTCTTTTTCGCGCTACTTTTTTTCGTTTTCAACAATAAAAATGGCTGCAACAAGTTGTATGTTTAACTATAAGCAGTTATTACTCTTTTTGCAGACTTTCTCCTTTGAAACATGTGAAAATTTTTTTTCGTGCATTGATTTTAACATTTCCGTCTTTGTAAGATATGATTCAGCTTTTAATAAGAAAGTATAAGAAAATAAATGCTGAACTCTGATATGAACGTTTTGCGCGTCTGTTATTACTTCCAATTATCAGTATACTAAAGTAGAATACAAAATAGGTTTGCAGGACAAGACCTAAAGTGAATAATAATATATAATAAGGTTATTAGTCTTATTCTATTATCACAAGAGTAGGGTTGCCAGATGTAATTTATTATCATAATAGTGAAAACTTTTATAAACATTAACTGCATTAAAAATTACGGTAAATCATAACATCTACGTTTGTTTTCCAGAGCACTATTAATGAAATGCAAGAGATATAAATTACAATGTTGCGTAGGCAAAGCAGTTTTTAATAACGAATATAAAGCCAGCTATGAAAGATCCGTTCATGGTGGTAAAATGGTTCATATACAAACAATGGAAGACCCAAAGAATCCTTTTGTAGCCACCTTAACTTCAAAAAAATGAAAAATTGAACATCAGAATGCTGATAACGATATCAAAATAGATGATGAAATACAAAGTAGTGAACATACAAAATTAGAAAACATAATAATGATTGAAACATCAACTTTAACATGTGATATATCCATAGAAGAAGAAAGAACATCTTCTTATAAAAAATTTGAAGAGGACACAAGTTCAGAAATTCAAGATAAGGACGCAAAAGGGGAAAACCCGGGTTATATTGTTTTTTAGGAATAAACAGAGGAATTTACAGAATTAAATTCTGAATCAGATCATTTACCCTTGTTTCCTGACCGAGAAGAAAAGGTTGAAACGAGTATTATTAATTTGAAATAATACTGAAGTAAGCAGTAAAACAACAAACTGGCCTTCACTATGGGGAACTTGGGTGTTTTAAATAATAATCTTAAAGACTGTAAGTCATTTATAAAAAATTACAAAATCTAAGGCTAAAGCCTGGATTGAAGATAGAGCCTTTCGTCCAAATAGAGTTACATACGCAAGTCTTAATTCTCTCAATCAACTGATTAGTTTAATTGCAACTGAATTGAAGAGTCAGATCATTAATAAAATTAACAGCTCCACTACTTTTTTTGTGATAGCCGACACTACTCTCGATATGTCACACAACGATACAATAAGTGTAGTTGTGAGAATGGCCAGTGAAAACGGTGAGATTTGGAAAAGGCTTTTGAGTTGAGTTGAATGCACTGATATGACTGTAAAAGGGATGGCTAAGCTAATTTTATCTTCTTTGCAGAAAAAAGGCATTGATACATAAAAGATAAATTTTTAGTCGTATGACTACGCGAGTTCAATAAGTGAGTAAATTAAGGGAATACAAAAGTATATAACAGAAAGAGTTGGCCGTGATGTATCCTACATACCTTGTCAAAAATACAGCACAAACACTGCTCTTAAACATGCCTGCAATGTTAATGCTTTAATACGAGAATTGTTTATTATCCTCAAACAGCTGCATGTTTTCTTCACATCAAGGACAAAAAGATTAAATCTTTTAAAGGTAAAAACTTGAAGACATTGAAAATGCAATACAGCTTGTAAACCTGTCTAGACCAAGATGGATCTTACGAGCGAATTCTATACTGACAGTAATTGAGTGTGATAACTGACAGTTATTGAGTGTGAGTGCAAAACAGAAACAAATATTTCCTTTGTCCTTTTTTAGAATTAAATAATTTTTAATTATTCTAACATTTAAATAAGTTATAGATATCATATATATAGAATATATATATGATATCTATAACTTTTATATAACGTATATAGAATGTCGAAAAAACTCAATATTTTCCAGATCCTTAAATATGATTTTTAAATGATAAGGTTGATTATGATCTTTAAATAATATGGTTGGATTTTTCCTAATATTAAAAATATGACTATAAAATTAGTTGATTTATTGGTTTCATAGTTAATATTAAACTATTACACTTTACATAATATTGAGTTGTCTTATTTTTGCTAAAATATAATTGCATAATAATAATAGCTCAATTAGCCTTCACATTTGTATAAGCTAACTTGATTGAATCTTTATTATATTCTATTAAACTTATTTGTATATTTTTTTGTATTTCGCAGAGACCATGCCCATGTATGCCGAGAATCAACTAGAAAATTGCGTAAAATGTGCGCCATAGAGAAAGGTCTCAATGACCGTAAAAAACTAAATCACAACACAGTTTTTATGATGTTTTTTAAATTTTTAATTTGAAATATGTTTCAATCTTGAGTATACTTTTAATTTTGTGTTTTATTTATCTTATTTAATAAGGCACACTGGTTGCCGTTCTGCTATGTTTTCTGAATATTAAATTTTTGTCCTTAAAACCTTACAAATTCTTTAAACAAATTTCTTACAAATTACATATTTCTTTAATTGCATCTAACCATAAACCCAACCCTAACCTTAATTCTTACCCTAACCCTAAACGGAAAATCTTATTTAAGTCTTTTTAACTTAAACTGATACTAAGTTAGACGTCCTTGAGCGTCTAACCTAGAATCAGTTTAGAACGCATCCGAGGCGTTCCTTTTGAACGTTCATTGTACTTTTTTTAAACGTCCCCGTGTTTGCTGGTATTTTATAAATATTTTATGTATTACAGTACAATTTTTAGTGCTGGTAAATTTTGATATAACATTCAAAATGATTTTAAGTTACATAAAAATTCAAGGTAACTTTTTTTGATTATAGATAAAAAGAAAATTATATATCAATTGAGAATACTATTTTGGTATATAGTTAGTAAAAAATATTTTGAAAACAATTCTAGCCTGTGAATATATATCTCAACTGCACTATGTCCCAGAATATCAAATTTTTTGGGAAGCCCTTAATTCGATAAATTTAAAATTGATAACAAGTTTATGCTCTTTTGCTGACAAGCTTATTAGCATATTTTCTGCTAGTCTTATTCTGCTAGAAGACCTCTAAAATTGTCAAAACAAAACATATTTTGTTACTTTGATATCTATGACTTTCAAGAAGGTGGAATCAAATGCAAAGTTTTACAAAACAGAAAGTAAAGAGTTTTTGAGAGTGTTTAGTGATGTCAAAGAAAGATCATCTAATGCAACAATTTTTGAACTTTGGATTATCTTTATAGTAAATATCATACACATCTACAAAAAACGTTGTTTGGATTTTTCAAATGGAATAAAAAAAAAGAAGATTTCATAAAAGCGGTTTTGCAAATGACAAAAAATGGATAAGTGAAAAAGAAAAGTTTGGGCGAGAGTGCTTGTAATATTATTTTTGAAAATTTAGTAATAATTTAAATTGTCTACCAAGTAGTTTGTTAACTTAGATGACATAATGTTAAATGGAATTTCCGGACAAAAAATTTGGTGTAATTAGTATAATAGTATTCTAACTCTAATGTATGGCGGAAGTAAAACTTAATAAAAAAAAACGATAGGGAAGACATCTCTTCCCATAAAGAAAATTCAAATAATGGCTGCGAAAGGTGAAAGCCATATTCAAGTGTTTTTTTGTAAGCTTTTCATAAAGCGAAATAATTTTTTTATTTTAAAAATATTTTTGAAATTAAAATTTTAATTTTCATTTTTTGCATAAGGAGAGGGTGAGGGAGAGGATTCTGGAAGAAATCTCCCCCTCCCCCTTACCTAATACAAATCATTAAATACACCACCACTACATGTAAGTTTTGGTAAAACAATTTTGATAATATGTATTTAAAATTGTATACTAACTTTACTTGTTGAAATAATTATAAATTTATATAAAAGGAGTACACATTTTCGATACAAGGGTGTGTTAAACTATTACCACTACACCCTCTATTTCCAAAATCTACATTTTATATTTGTTTGTGGTCTAGACTTTAGTTTTGGTGACTTTTCGTTAGTAATAAAAAATTTTTGATTTAAAAATTTTCTATCTTTTTTAGGTTAAAGCCTAGAGGAGGGATGCCTGTGTGTGTGCTTGTGTGTGTGTGTGTGTGTGTGTGTGTCTGTGTGTGTGTGTGTGTGTGTCTGTGCGTGGTAGAGAGACTTAAACACACCCTCCGATAAGATGACGTATTAATAAGAATTTACAATGCACTAAGACGTGCATTGTAAATTCTATACTAATTGCATTTATTTTAAAAAGATAAGTTTAGTTATATGGATTATACATTTTTGACCCTAGGGCGTATCACCACCATACCCAGTACTTTTTGTGTGAAAAAATTAAAAATTTTGTAAAAAAATCATTCTTTCATGAAAAAAATATCCATTTTTGACAGGTAAGGGGGTGGTTTGGCACCTCCTCTGTTTCCCTAGATAGGCTCAGTGGATTGAAACCAATATTTATTTCCGGCCTAATGTTACACCTATCTTTTGGTACCAAGTTATATATATTTAGAAAAGAATTGATTCAGTTATAACAATGTAGATACATAAAAACTAAATTTTGTTTCTTTAACAATTCTATATAATAAAAGTTTGGCTCTTAAAACCTCATAACTTTTTGAAGAATTGTTCCATTTCGATAAATTTTTTACAATCAAATACTGTATTAATGCTTTTTCCAATAATGTAAAACTATTAAGTATTTTATTTATTTAAAGTTTTCAATTCACATACCTACCATTAGCTTCTTAGAGCTTCCCAGTAAAAAAGCGCACATGAGATACGCGTAGATTTTTTCCATATGTAACCCATGTGGGGATTATTATTTTGTCCCATGTGGGTTTCATATGGTAAATCCCACATGGATTCCATATGGAAAATCCCACATGGGCTTTATAAGGTAAATCCTACATGGGATATAGATGGAAAATACTACATGTTATAGATCTTAAATGCCACATATTTTAATCCAAATTGCATAAAAGTAGTCAATACCAGACAAATGAAAGTCCGAATGCTTCTATGATAATTTTTATAAATCCTTTAATTTAAAAAATACTTTATTGGTAATTTAAAATTAATCATCGAAGCTTTCAGAGAGGCTTAACTTAATCTGGTATTTGCTACTTCTTCCCATTTGGGATTCAAAGTGTGTAGCATTTTTGATCTTTTACATGTGATGTTTTCCACCTTAAACCTATGTGGAATTTATCATAAACTATTATAACGAAATTTTATAAAATTAAAAAACGTATTACAAAATGAATTTATTTTTAATTAAATTCTATTAATGAAAACATTCAAAATAAATATTAAAATATTTTTTCTTTTGCGATTTTCACGCCGTCTTTTTTCGATTAAGTTAAGTAAATCGCTTCGGCTTGCATAATACCAAAGTTTTTAGTATTTTCTAACTTTATTCAAACATTTTCTTAAAAAAAAAAATATATATATATATTATATATATATATATATATATATATATATATATATATATATATATATATATATATATATTTCTTAAAAAAAAAAATATATATATATTATATATATATATATATATATATATATATATATATATATATATATATATATATAGAGAGAGAGAGAGAGAGAGAGAGAGAGAGAGAGAGAGAGAGACAGAGAGAGCGAGAGAGAGAGAGCGAGAGAGAGAAAGAGAGAGAGAGAGCAATTTTAATAAAGAACCTTATTATTCGAGCAATTTTAATTATTAGCAAGGTTGAAGTCATTAATGACTCAAATATTTCAAAAATAAGTATTTCCTAATTTATTACTTACACTGACTAACGTATTATGGGTAATTGAACACATATTATTTATAATGAGCTTGAAACCATGAAGAGAATCCTAAAAAAAGTGATGAATTAGGATTAGTCTTTAAACAAAAAAAGCAAAAACAAAAATATAAAAACCTACTTTACTGATGAAATTGGATGCAATAGACACTGGGTGCAAAAGTATCTTTATTTTTTCGTCACACATAATATAATATTCAGAAACTAATAAGCAAACATCTAAATTTCTATAAGTAAATTTATTCTTTGATCATTGTCTTCATATCCTATCTTATTTTCATATCATAATCTATTATGGTATTATTTATATAACATATCACAACACTATTATCAAATTTGTTATGTTCAAATATCATATGAACATTCTCTAACATGTTCATATGATATTTAAGTATAGTTCTTGAGTATAATATCTGCAAACAATTAACTGATGCAAGTTCAAATGTTGTCAAAAACCAAGCATGCATGCATGGGACACTGCAGTGTCCCACAAAGAAATTCAGGTTTGAAAGTCAAAGAATTCCAAGTTCTCTTTATTAAAAAAGAAAAAAATAAGGGGGAGATGGGTTTCTGTAACTCTTTTTAGGCTCCAAAACTTTTAACTTCAGACATAATAAGTTTCTTAAGACTTTAGGCACTTACGAACTACATTGAGGCCAAAAAACCGAATGTTTACAGAAATTTTTCAATTTTTAATCTGAAGTACCACAGTGTTATTAGGAATAAAGCCTCTGGGTCCAATTTTCAAAGTAATATGATCTGAAGTAATATATAAATAAAATAATATGCTTTAAAATGCATGTAGTTATACATATAACTCCTGATAATTAACTATATATGTAACTAGTTATACATAAAATTTATCATATAAACTTATTTTTTAAGGTTATGCTCGATCAAATTAGTACCAATTAAAGTTAAAGTTCTTATTTGTTCATTGTTTTCTCACTATTTTATATTTATCTATTCAAATTTGTTAACTAGTACTAATTCTTACTACAGAAAGAATGTTTATCATTGTTGAACGTGATTTTATAAGTAACTTAATTTTATTTGCAACATATTTTGACAACACCCTTTACATTTTAAATGACGACAGCTTAACTCAGATTGAATCTTAACTGAATTATTGTAAGCTTTGTAAGGTTTTGTTGTATATCAAAAGGTGTCATAAATATATATATATATATATATATATATATATATATATATATATATATATATATATATATATATATATATATATATATATATATATATATATATATATATATATATATATATATATATATATATATATATATATGTAGTTATATATATAGTTATATATATGCATATATATACATATAAATTTAATATTTAAGCTATCGGGTCATCCATAAATGATGCCAGTAGAAATAGGGGCAGTGCGAGCTGAAAAGTTTAACAATAATAGAAAATGGGGAGGGGATGTTGAAACCAAAACAATGTCAATTAAAAAAATGTATTAAAAAAAAAGTAAAACATTTTATTTAAAAAAAAAAAAAACTATTTATGGTATCTATGAGCAGGTTTTAGATTAAGAATGTGGTATACCAACTTCTTGCTTTTGTTGCTTAAATATGTACAGGATCATCGGAAAAACAATTTAAATTTAGAAATAAGCTTGCTTATCCGAAACAACAATTTATGTTTTTTTTTTACTTTAATTGAGTACTCTTAAGAATAAATGTATAATTAAATCAGAAAAAAATTGATGGTATATGCATTTTTTATATAATATTAACAATTCTGATATACCATCATAATATGATAACAAAAATTGACATCATTATCAATAGGAGATGGTAAAAAAATGACAGGGTTTGATAAAGGGGGATGGTGTTCAATAATCTGGGTCATCATCTGACATAATTATGCATAGATGACCCTATGATTAAGGTAAAATAAGAAATCAATTTACCATATTTCTCTTTAGAAAGTGTAAAAAAAAAGCACTGTAATGCTGAGAACCTATCTATTGAGCAAGCTTTGACCACCTATTTATAAATTTGAGAGACAGAGGTAGATGTGCCAATTGCAAAAGAACTAATAACGATGCTCTAAATTGATTTCAACTTTGTAGACTAACATTAATATAGTATTTAGAAATAATAAATGAAGCTTGCATAATTTTTATAATTTGTATTTATTTCCAATAATTATCAGTTGTAAGACTCTATTGTATAATACGAATTAAAAAACTATTTATTTATGGTATAATAAAAATACAAAAATACAAGTTTCCTAATGCTACTATCATGTTAATGGTATTCGTTTTAAAGTGAGATTTGGTATATATTTTATTGTTTTAATGATATTTATATATATATATATATATATATATATATATATATATATATATATATATATATATATATATATATATATATATATATATATATATATATATATTAATTTTACTTTATTTACCTTTTGATATAGAACAAAACCTAACAAAGCTTACAATAATTCAGTTAAGATTCAATCTGAGTTATTGAAACATAATAATTTTATGATCAATAAAAAAGTAAAGCTGTCGTTATTTAAAATGTAAAGGGTGTTGCCAAAATATGTTGAAAATAAAATTAAGTTACTAATAAAATCACATTTAACAATGATAAACATTTTTACTGTAGTAAGAATTAGTACTAGTTAACAAATTTGAACAAATAAATATGAAATAGTGAAAAACAATGAACAAATAAAAAATTTAACTTGAACTTTAACTAAGTCTTGAATTTAAATTAATTTGTTCAAGCATAACCTTAAAAAATTAGTTTATATAATAAATTTAATGTATAACTAGTTATAAATATAGTTAACTATCAGGAGTTATATGTATAACAAAATGCATTTTAAAGCACATTATTTTATTTATGTATTACTTTAGATCATATTACTTTGAAAACTGGACCCAGAGGCTTTATTTCCAATAACACTGTGGTACTCTAGATTAAAATTTGAAAAGTTTCTGTAAATATCCTGTTTTTGTTCCTCGATGTAGTTTGTAAGTCTCTTAAGTCTTAAGAAACTTATTATGTCTAAAGTTAAAAGTTTTGGAGCTAAAAAAATTTACAGAAACCTATCTCCCCCTTTTTTTTTTTTTTTTTAATAAAGAAAATTGGGAATTCTTTGACTTTCAAACCTGCATTTCTATTATATTATCCTAATTTGTCTATTTGCACAAATCTTAATCTTATTTCCATAAAGAAGTAAAATATTATTCGTGGTACTTACATACTTGCTTTCCATTCTCTAAAATAATATAAAATATATTTACACAGTATAAATGAAGCCTCGTCGCAATGCAATGTCGATTTTAAAATTTAAGGTTTTTTTAGTTTCCAGCCTTCAAATAAATTCAAATAAATGTAAATCCTACAAGAAATCTACGTGGGATTTCCCATGTGAGTAAATGTTATATGGTTCCCACATGTAACCCATGTGGGATTACCCACATGGGTTTTAAGTGACAAGTTTCCATACGGATACCACATGGGAAAACCCGTCCCACGTAAATCCCATCAATCCCACACAAAACCCACGTAAAACTCATGTTGGACGCGGTTTTATTTTTCACTGGGTTTTACCATTAGCTTCTTATATTAGATTCTTTAACAAGCTTTTAACAAGAACAGACGCACTTTTACCTCGTGTTAAAAAAAAAAATTATTTATAAATAAAAACATATATCTTTAAGAAAAGATTTTATTTTAATAATCAAGTAATATGGTTGTAACATTCCCAGCTACCACAAAACATTCGAGCACGCTCAACAAACGTTGGGAACTTTCCAGCGTTCTACGAACGTTCTATAAATGTTCTGAAAAATTGTGTATACGCAATTAAAAATTAACGTTCAAGAAACATTGCCACAACGTTCATTTAGGTTCGCGTATTGTTCGCTGCAAACATTACATGAAACGACTTTTGTGAACTCAAATATACAGTTCTTGAACATTCAATTCGAACGTTCAAATAAAAAACACGGAACGTTTACTTAAAGTTCACCGCAACGTTATTTAGGTAGCTCTTAAATATTCACCTCAAACACGTGATAAAGAACACGATAGTTTATCACGTGTTTGAGGTAAATATTTAAATTATTTTCTTTTTAAAGTTTTTAAGGATACAAATGTATAGATTTAGACTATACATTTGTATCTTTAAAATATTTGAATATTTTTTTGAACTTACTTAACTTATTTATTTAACAATTGATTAATTAGAACTTAAGTAAGAAAATTTTGGCGCTTAACTACAATTTCATCATGTTTTAAAACTAAATAACACAATATTAGGCTTACTCGAGAGCTCACGATTTAACAATTAGATTTCAACTATAAGACACCCAATAGGCCTATTTTTTATTTAACTAAGGCAAACTTTTTGGTATGAAAAAAAAATAAAGAGCTAAACAGCACTATAATAACTATTATTGACTCGGAAAATATTTTTGTTTCAATTAAGTATTGGTAACATAATTATGATGATATGTGCGTAAACTTTAGTGCCGATTAGCTCCCTGTTTAAAGTTGACACCGAAAAACTCACATTAGTCGCATGAAGGATACTCTGAAATGTTCTTTGCAGTAAATTGAAAATTCATGTTTAAGATGTTTAGCATACATATTGAATTAGAAGATTTGTCTAAAAACTTGAAATTAATTATTGATTACTTGAACATATATATACATATCAATATATATATATATATATATATATATATATATATATATATATATATATATATATATATATATATATATATATATATATATATATATATATATATATATATATATATATATAAAGAAAGAGAGAGAGAGAAAATATTTTTTAAAAATTTGTATAAAACGCAATCTATCGACGTTAAATAACAAAACTTCTTGAAACACTATACAAAGAGAAATGGAAAGAAGTCTGTTTATGTAAAAATACTAACGAAGCTCACAATTTATTTTTTAAATAAATTTTTTAATAGATATAATGAAACGTTTCCTTTTGAAATAATAAAAACACTAACTAACCCTTGGGTGAACAAAACTCTAATAAAATGTTCAAAAAAAAACTAAAACTCTACAACTAATTTCTCAAAAAGAGAAATATTGAAAACGAAAACAAATATAAAAACTATAAATATTTTTATCAAAACTTGCCTAAAAATGAAAAAAAACAAAACAGTTTTACAGTAAAAAAATTACTGAATGTAATTTTTATACAAAAAAAACATGGCGTCTAATTAATAACCTAATGGGTCCTATTTAAAGTAGTTCATCACTACCTCTCAATATTACTAATCACAATAATAATATTCACTGCCCAACACAAATCTCAAAAGAGTTTAACAATTTCTTTACTAAAGTTGGTCTAAATTTAGCTAAAACAAATTGTACCTTCCATTGATTTATTCAATTCTAATATATTCTGCCAATAATAATTTATTCTGTGACTGTGAATTAACTTTAAAAGAAATTGAGGAGGCTTTCTTATTTTTAAAAATAAACAAATTGCCGGGTTTTGATGGAATATCCAGCAGTATACTAATTTTAAACAAAAAACATATCATCAAACCTTTGTTTCATATTATGAAAATTTCAATAAATAAAGGTGTGTTTCCTGATACATTATAAACAGCTAAAGAGTACCGAATCTATCCCAGTGAAAAAGCAGGATACGTGTGGATTTTTTCCATATGTAACCCATGTGAGGATTATTATTTTGTCCCATGTGGGTTACACATGGTAAATCCCACATGGATTCCATACCGTAAATCCCATATGGGATACGCGTGGATTTTTACCATATGAAACCCATATGGGTATTAATAATATTGTCCCATGTGGGTTTCGTATGTTAAATTTCACATAGGTTTTATATGGTAAATCCTACATGGGATATAGGTGGAAAATACTGTATGTTATAGATATTAAATACCACATATTCTAATTCAAATGGTATTAAAGTAATCAATACTAGAAAAATGAAAGTCCGAATGCTTCTATGATTAAAACTTTTAAAATTCTTTTAATTCAAAATTTACTTAAATAGTTATTTATAATTATTCATCAAAGCTTTCAGAGGCTTAACTTAATCTGGTATTTGGTACTTTATCCCATTTGGTATTCAAAATGTGTAGCATTTTTAATCTTTTACATGTGATGTTTTCCACCTTTAACCTATGTGGGATTTATCATAAACTATTATGACGAAATTTTATAAAATTAAAAAAAGTGTTGCAAAATGAATTTATTTAAAAATAAAAGCTATTAATAAATACATCCAAAATGAATATTAAAAATATTATTTTTTCTTTTGCGATTTACACGCTGTTTTTTGTCGATTGAATTAATTAAATCGCTTCGGCTTGCATAATACCAAGGTTTTTAGTATCTTCTAACTTTCTTCAAACATTTTCTAAAAAAATAAATATATAAATAGAAATAAATAGAAATAGGAATAAATAGAAATAGGAATAGAAATATATATATATATATATATATATATATATATATATATATATATATATATATATATATATATATATATATATATATATATATATATATATAAAGAAAGAAAGAGAGAGAGAGGGAGAGAGAGAGAGAGAGAGAAAGAGAGAGAGAGCAACTATATTAAGGAACCTTATTAGCCGAGGAATTTTAATTATTAGCCAGGTTAAAGTCATTATTGGCTACAATATTTCACAAATAATTTTTTCCTAATTTATTACTTACAATGAATAACGTATTATGGGTAACTGAACCCATATTATAAGTAATGAGCTTGAACCCATGAAGAGAATCCTGAAAAAAAGTGATGAATTAGGATAAATAGTTAAACAAAAAAAAAAAAAAAAAATGTAAAAACCTACTTTACCATGATGTAGACATTGGGTGCAATAGACACTGAATGCAATAGTATCTTTACTTTTTAGTCACACAAAGTATAATATTCTATAATAAACAAACATCTAAATTTCTATAAGTAAATTTATTCTTTGATCATTGTCTTCATATACTATCTCATTTTCATATCATAATCTATTATGGTATTATTTATATAACACGTCACAACACTAGCTATTATTAAATTTGTGATGTTCAAATATCACACGAACATTCTTTAACATGTTCATATGATATTTGAATACATTTCTTGAGTATATTATCTGCAAACAATTAACTGATGCAGGTTCAAATGTTGTCAAAAACCAAGCATGCATACATGGGACACTACATTGTCCCACAAAGAAATGCAGGTTTGAAAGTCAAAGAATTCCCAATTTTCTTTATTAAAAAAAAAAAAAACAGAGGGGTTGGCGGTGGGGGAGAAGAGATTCTGTAACTTTTTTTAGGCTCTAAAACTTTTAACTTTAGATATAATAAAGTGCTTAAAACTTTAGGGACTTACAAACTACATTGGGGAACAAAAACAGGATATTTACAGAAACTTTTCAATTTTTAATCTGGAGTACCACAGTGTTATTTGGAATAAAGCCTCTGGGTCCAGTTTCAAAGTAATATGATCTAAAGTATTGTTTAAATAAAGTAATATGCTTTAAAATGCATATAGTTATACATATAACTCCTGATAGTTAACTATATGTATAACTAGTTATACACATAATTTGTTATAAAAACTTATTTTTTAAGGTTATGCTTGAACAAATTAATACCAATTAATTCAAATTCAAGATTTAGTTAAAGCTCAAATTACAGTTCTTATTTGTTCATTGGTTTTGCTAATTTTATATTGATTTGTTCAGAATTGTTAATTAGTACTATTTCTTACTACGGTAAGAATATTTATTATTGTTGAACGTGATTTTATTAGTAACTTAATTTTATTTTCAACATTTTTCGATCACACCCTTTATTTTAAATGGTGACAGCTTTACTTTTCTATTGATCATAAATTTATTACGTTTCAATAACTTAGATTGAACTTTAACTGAATTATTGTAAGCTTTGTTAGGTTTTGCTGTATATCAAATGGTGTTGTAAATAAAGTAAAAATAATATATACATATATACATATATATATATATATATATATATATATATATATATATATATATATATATATATATATATATATATATATAATATATATATATATATATATATATATATAGTATTTAGGTGATGGGGTCATCCATAAATGATGACCCAAAATGATGAGGGCATTGTGAGCTGAAAAGTTAACAATACTTGACAATGGGGAGGGAATGATGAAACCAAAATAATGTCAATTCAAAAATTGAATTAAAAAAAAAGTAAAATATTTCGTTTAAAAAAAAAGTAAAACAATTTATACTAGCTATGAGCAGGTTTTAGAGGTATTTACACCAACAATGTGGTCTAAAAACTTCTTGCTTTTGTTGCATAAAACTGTAGAGGATCATAGGAAAAACAATTTAAATTCAGAAATTAGCTTACTTATCTGAAAGAATAGTTTATGTTTTTTTTTTTACTTTAAGTACTGTTGAGAATAAATGTATAATTGAACCAGAAACTAGTAAATCAAAAAAAATTCTTTTTTCAAATCCATGCTTTATGCAAGCAGAATTCTATTGGGCCTAGAAATTCTTTTTTGTTATCTTTTGTAGAAGGAAAAATTAATGTTACGTTTTTAAATTTATTTTTTATTAATTCAGTGTTCTTATGGGGAAATACAAATTAAATTTTTGTTAACTTAATTAACTTTTTTTGGTCAAATTTTTCCATTTCCTTGCATTGTCATCGAAAATGATTAAGTGTGGAAAATTTGAGCAAAATTGGTTGAGAAAAAAGCTTTCAAAAATTGATTTCAAATTTTGTGGCACACAAACATATATATATAGAAAGTAACCTTATATAAAGCATGGAAAAATTGATGGTATATGCATTTTTTATATTACCAATTCAGATATACCATCATAATATGATAACAAAAACTGACGTCATTTTCAATGGAAAATGGTAGAAAAATGACTGAGTTTGATAAAGGGTGATAGTGTTCAATAAACCAGGTCATTATCTGGCATCATTATGCATAGATGACTCTATGATTTAGGTAAAATAAGTAATCAATTTGCCATATTTCTCTTTAAAAAGTGTAAGAAAAAAGCATTGTTATGCTGAGAACCTACCTTTTGAGCGAGCTTTGACCGCCTATTTTTTAACTTTGAGAGACAGAAGTGGACGTGCGAATCGCAAAAGAATAATAACAATGCTTTAGATTGATTTTAACTTTGTAGACTAACATTAATATAGTATTTAGAAATAATAAATAAAGTTTGCATGATTTTTGTAATTTGTATTTATTTCAATTAATTATCAGTTGTCAGTCTCTATTTTATAAAATGAATTAAAAAACTATTTATTTATAGTATAATAATAATACATAAATACTAATTTCCTAATGCTATTACCATCACAATGTTAATGGTATTCATTTTAAAGTGAAATTTTGTATAAATTTTAGTGTTTTAATGTTATATATATATATATATATATATATATATATATATATATATATATATATATATATATATATATATATAATATATATATATATATATATAGTTACTAATAAAATCACGTTCAACAATGACAAACATTCTTACTGTAGTATGAAATAGTACTAATTAACAAATTTGAACAAATAAATATAAAATTAACAAAAACAATGACTAAATAAGAACTTTAACTTGAGCTTTAACTAAATCTTGAATTTAAACTAATTTGGTTCAAGCATAACCCTAAAAAAAAGCTTTTATAACAAATTATGTGTATAACTAGTTATACATATAGTTAACTATCAGGAGTTATATGTATAACTATATGCATTTTTAGGCATATTATTTTATTTAAACATTACTTAAGATCATATTACTTTGAAAACTGGACCCAGAGGCTTCATTCCCAATAACACTGTGGTACTCCAGATTAAAAATTGAAAAGTTTCTGTGAATATCCTGTTTTTGTTCCTCAATGTAGTTTGTAAGTCCCTAAAGTTTTAAGGACCTTATTATATCTAAAGTTAAAAGTTTTGGAGCCTAAAAAAAGTTACAGAAACTCATCTTTCACCACCGACCTCCTCTGATTTTTTCTTTTTTAATAAAGAAAATTGGGAATTCTTTGACTTTCAAACCTGCATTTCTTTGTGAGACACTGTAGTGTCCCATGTATGCATGCTTGGTTTTTGACAACATTTCAACTTGCATCAGTTAATTATTTGCAGATAATATACTCAATATATATTTAAAGTACTATTGTATTATCATAATATGTCTATTTGCACGAATCTTAATCTTATTTCTATAAAGAAAGATAAAAATTCGTGGTACTTACATACTTGCTTGCCATTCTTTAAAATAATATATAATATATTTAAACAATATAAATGTAGCCTCGCCGCAATTCAATGTCGATTTTAAAATTTAAGGTTTCTTTTAGTTTCCAGCCTTCTAATAAACTCCCATGTAATACTGACAAGAAACTTACGTGGGATTTCCTATGTGACTAAATACCATATAGTTCCCACATGTAACCCATGTGGGATTACCCACATGGGTTTTCAGTGACAAATTTCCATACGGATATCACATGGGAAAATCAGTCCCATGTAGATCCCATCAATCCCACACGGAACCCATGTGGGACCCATGTGGAACGCGGATTTATTTTTCACTGGGATAAAGGCAATGGTAGTTCTGATATATCAAATTATAGACCTCTATACGTATTATATGTTTTTTCTAAAATATTCGAACGCGTTATGTATAACAGAATTTATGTCCATTTCACAAAAAACAATCTTTTTTACTCTAAACAGTTGGAGTTTTAAAAGAATATTTCAACGGAGCATGCTATTATTGAATTAGTTGACCAAATAACTAACGGCTTTGAAAAAAGGTTTACACTAAGAATTTTGATAGACTTGTCAAAAGCATTTGACACAGTAGACCACTCTATACTCTTAGAAAAAATAAATCATTATGGTGTAACAAACAAAATATTTCCTTGGATAAAAAGCTGCCTTACTGAACGAAAACAATAGGTGATAAATCAAGATTCTAGTGAATTAAATATTCTGTGTGGAGAACCACAAGGTTCAATTCTTGGCCCTCTACTTTTTTTCGATATATATAAACGACTTCTGTAATGTATCTGCAAGTTTATATTCAATTATGTATGTTAATGACACTAGTTTGTTTATGTCCAACAGTGATATTAATCAGCTTTATGCTGAAATGAATATTGAGCTGCTAAAAGTAAATAAATGGTTCAGAGCTAATAAACTCTCAATAAACGTAGACAAAACTTAATACACATTATTTTATAAACAAACGCATTAAGAAAACCTGCCACTTAAATTACCATTTCTTTCTATAAATAATAAACAAATTAAAAACAAGAATGTTTAGTACATAGTACTCTATGTACTAAACATTCTTGTTTTTAATTTGTTTCTCTAAGTACATAGGAGTCTATGAAGATGAAAACTTATCTTGGCTTTCCCAAATAAAATACATGGAATCAAAAACTATAAAAGCTATTGCTCTAATGTATGGAATTAAATCTTTAATTAGTACTCAAAGTCTTAAATTAAGACTACTTCAGTTAAGACTACTTAAATTAAGACTACTTAAATTAATTAGGCAATTATTTGTTACTTTTTGTAAATTATTTGTAAATTATTTGTAAATTTTGTAAAAAAATTTTGTAAAAAAATTTTGTAAATTATTTGCAAATTAATTAATCAATTAAGACAACTTAAGTTAAGACTACTTAAATTAAGACTACTTCACCCTAATTCATTGCTATATTAATTATGGTAACATTATGTGGGCAAGCACACAACCCTGTAAAATTTAAAGGATATTTAGTGTACAAAAACATGCTTGCAGAATTATATAGGGAAAAAACAAACTTGAGCATGCAAAGCCATTAATGAGGGAAATGAAGATGATGAATATATACGAGATGAATACATTTCAACACATGATCATTGTGTATTATCATTTAAGAAATCTCACACAGAAAAACTTTGAAACAAAATTTAAGATAAATTAAAACAATAATTATTCTCTAAGATTAAACGAGAGGCTAACATACGAACTACCTCGTAAACTAACTAGGTACAAAATGTATAGTATAACATATCGACAGCCTAAGATATGGAACAGTTTTAAAAATAACCCCATCAGTATGGTGAAAGTTCATTTAAGTTTTATATAAAAAAAGAAATTTTTAAATCAAATGAAAGCTTTGAAACTTAACATATACACTATCGTTTTTTGAATATACAATATTGTTTTTTACCCTAAATTTTTGATATTTTCAAAGAAATTTATTCCTTTTATTGTTTTTTTTTCTTTTATTTTTTAAATTCTTTTTTAAGGAGTTTTGTCCTTTTTTATTAATATTTTAACGGAGTTTTTTTTTATTTTATTCTATTTTTGTTATATTTTATTATAATAACTTTATTTTCTTGGCACTTCTTGAAGCTCACAAAGGGGCTATATGAAATGATTGTGGTGACTCTGGTCATCCTTATCTTTTTTGAGCCCTTGTCTGTTTATATATATATATATGTTTTCTTTTTTTTTAGAATCATTTTTTTTTATATTATTGTAGGAAGAGCAAAATATATGAATATATATATATATATATATATATATATATATATATATATATATAAATATATATATAAATATATATATATATATATATATATATATATATAT
Source organism: Hydra vulgaris (assembly GCF_038396675.1). NCBI lineage: Eukaryota > Metazoa > Cnidaria > Hydrozoa > Anthoathecata > Hydridae > Hydra > Hydra vulgaris. Next base: position 34,650,167 of record NC_088929.1, read on the forward strand.
ATGTATATATATATATAAATATATATATATATATATATATATATACATATATATATATATATATATAAATATATATAAACACACATTTATATATATACATATATATATAAATATATATATATATATATATATATATATATATATATATATATATATATATATATATATATATATATATATAGTATATATATATATATATATATATATTTATATACATATATATACATATATATATATAAACAACTCTTAACAAAACAATAACATGTATTGTTTTGTTTAGAATTAATAAAATGGTTTCATTAATTAAAAAGTTTGTCTTGTTTATTAAAATACTTACATTTTTTGTGCTAAAAAGAAATTTTGGATATATAATAAATAACAATGCATTTAAGTATACACATCTTTCAAAGAAAGATTTCAGAAGATTGGAAAAATTGAATGATAAGTTAAATAAAGCCGCTTTAGATATTGTGTTTTTAAATAATTGCAGAATTTTTGGAGTTTTAGCGAAATTTATTTCATTTAATTTACCTGGCGTCTCAAAATTTGATTCTCGTTTTATAAGAAAAAAATTACTAAGGAGTGCATTGCAAAAACGCATTAAGGAGAAATTACAATTATATAAGGAAATTAATACTTTACAAGATCGCATAAAAACAACTATTTCTTCTTTTGATTGGTTTATTTTAATTAAGGCGCTAAAATCTAATACAGGAAAAGAAAAAGGTAAAATTATAAAAATATATGAGAAGAAATTAAGAAGATTAACAATTGGTCATACAAATCCTTTTAATCTTTCAGATATCATAACTAATCGCTCTTCGTACAAACTCCCTGATAATGAAATAGACATCCTTAAAAATGGTTTACAGTTTTCTATTCCAACAAAATATCTTAAACGTACTGATATTTACTTTACTTTCGAACTAATTAATCGCTCTCTTCAAACAAAACTGAAAAATAATGAAGATTCAGGAAAACTTAAAGCTGAACTTTCCCATTTAGCAAATTCTTATATTTACAATTATCATCCTTCTCAAAAAACTCTGAAAAAACATGGAATATTAAAAAAACTTTTCAAATAATCCAGATATTATTATTCTAAAACCTGATAAAGGAAATGGAGTAGTAATATTAGAGAAATTCAACTCCAAAATTTTCTAAGGAAACTTAAAGCAATAGGTTTTTTCAATGATTCCACATACAACAGAATTTATCCTTCCGGATCTCATCCTCCTCGTATCTATGGGCTTCCAAAGATGGACAAGTTAACTTCCTCCGAGACTACCATAAACTTCAGACCTATTGTATCATCTATTGGTACCTACATTTATCAACTAGCCAAATTTCTTAGAGATTTGTTATCTCCATTAGTAAACACAGAGTTTTGCACTAAAGATTCATTTTCCTTCGTTAAAGAAATAAGTCAGGTTAATCTACATAAACAATTTTTAGTATCGTATGATGTAACCAGTTTATATACTAATTTTCTGCTTCAAGAAACCATTGATATCGCAGTTAATTCGATTATGCTTAATAATAAAAATTTTAAAATTACTAAAAACGATTTAAAAAAACTATTTAATTTTGCTACCTCGCCAAGACATTTTCTTTTTAAAGGACATACTTATGATCAAATAGATGGTGTAGCCATGGGTTCTCCACTAGCACCTGTTCTTGCCAAATTTTTTAAGGGTCATTTTGAAAATAACTAGATTAAAAATTGCAATGGAGTTAAGCCAGTTTTCTATAAACGATATGTTTAATGACATTTTTGCTGCTTTTCAGTCAGAAAATGAAGCACGTATTTTCCTTAATTATATTAATAGTAAACACAATTCTATTTCTTTCACCATGGAGCAAGAAGTGAATTTGAAAATATCCTTTATGGACGTAAATTTACACAAAATAAGTTGTACAGTAACTACTACAGTTTTTCATAAAAATACCTACTCTGGTCTACACACCAATTTTTATAGTTTTACTCCACTTTCGTACAGTGTTAGTCTTATCAAATGCTTAATCGATAGAGAATTTAAAATCAATAGTACTAATCTAGGGTTTAACTCCGACATAAACAACCTTTTCAAAGTATTTCAAAGAAACATGTATCGATCTTGGCTAATATCGAAAATATAAAAATCTTACTTAAACAAAATTAACACAAACAATCCATCCAAACCAAAAATCAAAGAACCTTTGTCCTACTTTAAACTACCGTTTTTAGGAAAAATATCTGATTTAACTAAAAAAAGATTGAACTCAATTGTTAAAAGATATTGCTATTCTGTAAATTTTAAACTAGTTTTTGTTTCACTAAAAGTTTCAAAATTTTTCTTCTCTAAAGATCCTATTCCTCTAGAGTTCAAATCGTTCGTGATCTACAAATTTGTATGTGCAGGATGTAACTCCTGTTATATAGGCGAAACTACTCGCCATCTCAAGACACGGATAACTGAACATTATAAGAGAGATAAAAAATCACATATCTATAAACATCTCCATGGTAATGAAAATTGTTTTATGCAATTAAATGAAAAGTGTTTTTCCGTTTTAGATTCAGCATCTAATAAGTTCGAATTAAAACTTAAAGAAAGCATGTTTATAGAATGGCTAAAACCTGGTATGAACAAACAGGTCAACCATGTCCAATTGACACTTTCTGTTTAGTTATTACTTTCTATGTATTTTTTTTATTGACCTATTCTTTCGTCACTTCCTATTTTTTTTTAGTATGACTTGTTGGTCTTATAATAGTTTTTGTTGTATTTTTGTAATTAAATTAATAGTTAGTACACAGATAATTACATTTTGTATTGGTATTGAAAAAATCACCTATATAGGTATTTAAACAAACTTAAAAACTAAACTTCAACTGAAGATGACTATTGATAGTCGAAACATGTATTGTTTTGTTTAGAATTAATAAAATGGATTTATTAATTAAAATGTTTGTCTTGTTTATTAAAATGTATATATATATATATATATATATAAATATATATATATATATATATAATATATAAATATATATATATATATATATATATATATATATATATATATATATATATATATATATATATATAAATATATATATATATATATATATGTATATATTCATATATATACATTCATATATATATAAACATATATATGTATATATATAAATATATATATATAAACACACACATATATATATATATACATATATATATATATATTTATACTATATATATATATAAATATATATATATATATATATATATATATATGTTATATATATATATATATATATATATATATATATATATATATATATATATATATAAACACACAAATATATATATATATACATATAGATATATATATATATATATATATATATATATATATATATATATATATATATATATATAAATATATATATATATATATATATATATATATATACATGTATATATATATATAAACACACACATATATATATATATACATATATATATATATATATATATATATATATATATATATATATATATATATATATATATATATACATATATATATATATATATATATATATACATATATATATATATATATGTATTTATAGTATATATATATATATATATATATATATATACATTTATATATATATATATACATTTATATATATATATATACATTTATATATATATATACATATATATATACATATACATATATATGTATATATACATATACTATATATATTTATATATATATATATATATATATATATATATATATATATATATATATATATATATATATATATATATATATATATTTGTATATATATAAATTTGTATATATATATATATATTTGTATGTATATTATATATATATATATATATATATATATATATATACATACATATATATATATATATATATATATATATATATATATATATATATATATATATATATATATACTATATATATATATTATATATATATATAATAGGTTAATTTAATTCAATTTTTTTTATTTTACTTTATTTATTTTCTATTTTTTTTTTTTTATTTTCTGTTTATTTTTTTGTCAATGTTCTTTTTTGAGTTTGTATTGTTTACAAGGTCGCTCTTCTCATTTTAACCAGGTTATATGAGAGTGAGTCTAAATTATATGTGAGTTGATGTTATATTATTTAAAAACCAGTGTATGATATTTACTTGTTAATATATTATTGTTGTTGTTCTTGTTGTTTAGTATTTATTCTTAAATTAGGTCTAATTATCTCACTAAAGAAAACAAATGTGGGCAGTATCATAGTTCATTAATGTTTACTATTGCTTATTTTAAGTTAAATGTTTCAAACAAGACGTTTCAAATTTTTAAATCAAACGTATGTTTTTTTAGTTTTATTTATGTGTTATGATTTGTTAATATTTGATAGTATATATATTTATTTGTTAATATTTGTTAATATTTGATAGTATATATATGTATTTAAATTTTATACGAATTAAATATGTATAAAATCTAAATACAAATTACCTTAATTATACACATATTATATCCTATTATACATATTATACATATTATATATTATATGTTATAAACATGACTATTATTCTAACTTGTTGACTAGTTAACTCTGACAAGTACGTACAAGTTAATATTCGTACTCGTCAGATTCGTCTAATAGTTTAGTTCTGTTTTAAACTTAATATATTATGTTATCATACTCGAAAAAAATTAAAATAAAGCGGAAAAATATGCATCATCAGGTAAACAGACCAAAATGGATGGCGGCTAAGCAACCCTTTCAGCTACAATCGTAACAAAACAACAATCAAAGCCACTCGAATACCGAAAATAGTTTGTTTTAAAAAAACAACTTCATTTTGTACCGTTGATGGTGTAATTATTAAGCAACGATTGCTTTCAAGTTATTGCAACTCGGAAAAAATGATTCCTATTCAATCTAATTCAGATTTTGATGCTTTTGATAAAAATAATTTGTCATTCAGAGATTAATCACAAATCTATTATTCAATATGTTGTTATCTGGAATAATTTCTCGAAGTGAACAATTTAGACAATTTGTTTGACTTGGAAATTGCAGTTTTTGGAAAAAGCAATGTTTTATGAATCATATCAGACTATTAAATAATAAAATGTTCATTTATGTAGTTTGTGTAAGTTTTTGAGATGTCTATTTTACTGGTTTATATATAAAATTGTTTTTATGCGATATTGACAGTTTGTAACAGTTTAGTTTTTTTGTAAATGGCACATTCAAGTCACTCATAAATAAAATTATATTTTTTATCAAAAGTACAAAGTACTTATTGTTTTTAATAAAAATAAAATTTTTATTAAAAACGATAAGTACTTTGTACTTTTACGTATTGTTAAGTAAAGGAATTTGTACTTTACTTTACAAAACGTGTTTATTTTTTATGCAAGCATAGTTTAATTTAGGATGCAAGTTAAATTATGCTTAGTTTTGTAAGAAAATTTAACTTAGGTTGATGTACATTGTTGTTAGTGACTTTTAAAGCACTAACTGTTAATTATAAATAGGCTTTTTCTTTGCAAGAATTATTTTTATTTTGTATGAATTTTTGTTAATTGTGTGTCTTATGGTTGAAATGTAATATTTAAATCAAGGCCTATCAAATAAACTTGGCATGGTGTAATTCAGTAAAACATGGTGAATTTGTAGTAAAGTAAAAACGATTTTTTATTTGAGTACTTATTTAAAAACTATTAAGTAAATAAATCATATGTATGTTCAAAAAAGCATTACACAACACAAAAACTAGCAAATGTAGGTTTAAACAGAAAGTCCGTCTAAAGCTATATATTTATTCGTTTATAAATTAGAAAAAAGAAGAAAAAAGTTGGGTAAACTTCCGTGGTTCCTATTGCGTGTTTGAGGTGAACGTTCAAGAGCTATTAATATAACGTTGCACTAAACGTTAAATAAACATTTGCTGTTTGTTCAAGAACTGTGAATTTGTAAATCGGTTAACAAAAGTTGGTTCATGTAACGTTTGCAGCAAACGTTACGCGAACCTAAATGAACGTTGTGGCAACGTTTCTTAAACGTTAATTGTTAGCTTGGCTTCCAAAACTAAAGAAACTTTTAAAAGAAATGTTCAAAGAATTCAAGAAGGAAACGGAAGAGATGTTTCTTAGGTAAAAAAAAGCAGTTCTCGATATTATTGGCGCTAACAAAATAACAAACGACAGATTTAGAAATGTAAAGAAAAATGATGATGAAAGTGCAAGTAATATAGATAAATTAATATAAAAATCAGAAGATATAAAGGTAAGCCTTATTTTCAATTAAGGAATTATCGACAAAAAAATAATTACCAACAACAAATATCTAGATAAAAAAATGAACATTCAAAAATAGATAATACATTAATATAAAAACAAAGAAATCTATAAGATCAATCACCCTGAAACAATGTTAGGATTGATGGAATTTACGAAAATGATAAAAAGTCATCGGGAAATACCCAAAAAAATCGTAACATTTTCTTTAAAAAACTTGGTCTGAAAGATGTTGAAATTGAGAGAGTTCACCACACTGGAAGAAAAAACAATGGACGATCAAGGACTATAATACTAAATCTTTAGAAATATAAAGAAAAAGTAAGAATTTTAAAGAAATTATATTGACTCAAAGGCATGAATACCTTTGTTAATGAAGACTTTTTTCGAGAAATCGTCGCTCTTTGAAAAAAATTGTTTGCTGAAGTAAAAAAAGGAGATTCCCAGTAAGACGGGGACGTTCTGACGGAAGGTTTTTAACGCGTTCTAAACTGATTCTAGATTAGACGCTCAATGACGTCCTTTCAGGACGATCTAAAGACGTCGTAAAAAAACTTAAATAGAACTTTTTGCTTGAGCGCATTTTTTATTTTTTTTCAATTTTGATATTTAGGTTCCCAAGAAGACCTAACAGTTTTGTCACAGAGCACCGCGGTAGTGCATTTAACTAGGAAGTTCACGCCTCCTTCCTTACCGTGACGCGAAAATATGTACAGAGTTCGTTTTGAACCTGGATTTCCTGCTTCTAAAGCAAGCGCTTTAACCACTGCGCCACGACCGCCAAAATTGGTCCAGAAAATACATCTTTTTACCGTTCAAAAGACGTTCAGAACGTCTTTTAAAACACAAAATTGAAAGTATACACAAAATTAAAACATATTTTAGATAACAGATCTAAAATATATTATAAAAACTGTTGTCATGGTTTATTTTTTCACGGTCACCGAAGCCAAAAATTTCAATTAATTTTGTAATCAGATTTTTAAAATTAAAAAACCTAACTTTATCATTTAAAAATCATAATCAACATTATCATTTGAAGATCATAACCAACATTTTCATTTAAAAATCATAACCAACATTATTATTTAAAAATCATAACCAACATTATCATTTAAATACTATATTTAAGTAGCTGCAAAATTTTGAGTTTTTCCAATATTTTATATGCATCAATTAGTTTATTAGGCATGTTTTCCCCACATTCTATATACTGATATCTATTATCTATTTAACTGTTAGAGTAATTTGAGGTTTCTATTTAATTGTCAGAAGGTATCTATTTAATTGTTAAAATAATTGCTATATTGTAACTATGAGTTACCATTGTAACATTTTTTAAAAAGAAGTCTTAATTAAATGTGTCATATTTTTGTATATGTAAATGACTTTCACATGACAACAAATATTTTTCACTTGTTAATTCAATTTCCTCTTAGAATTGGCATCTTTAGAAAACAATAATTTTATTTTTGACGATCAAGTATAACACCAGATTACAGGTACAGCCATGGGTACAAACTTTGCTCCAGACTATGTATGTCTTACAATTAGATTTTTAAAAGAAACTATGCTTTTTCCATAAATCTTACTTAAATTCTTTCCAAAGAAGAAGTTAAAAATATTGAACAGTTTTATTTTAGATATGTTGATGATGATTTCAACTTATGGCCAAAAAATCTAGACATCGCCAAGTTTAAAAGTTCTTTAAACTTGGCGATGTCTAGAAGTTCTCTAAGAGTTACATAATTCAATTAGTTTTACAGTTGATTTACGTATACAATTTAGTAAAAACGGAAATATCTACAATGTCATTAATTTTTTAGATGTATCTGTTATTCTTAAAAATAACAAACATATCAAAACAGATATATTTTACAAAGAAACAAATACCCACGACTATTTAAATTACAATAGTTTTTATCCTTTCTACATAAAAAGTATATCCCATATAATCTTGCTAAAAGAATAATTGTTTTTAACTCGGATTATGCTACAGAAAAAATACGTTTAACAGAACTAAAAGTATGATTAAAAGAATGTCTTTACCCAGATAATATTATAGAAAAAGCATTTCATTATGCCAAATTACAAGGACCAGCACCTTTAAAAAAATCCAAAGAAGTTTTTCCTCTGGTTACTACATTTTATAGCAATTTAAACTGTCAGCCTATTTTAACAGAAACTAACCTTTTACTTAGTCTATCTACCAATGCAAGGGTAAAGGAGTTTTTTTCAAATATTCATCCAGTAATAGCCTACAAACAACCACCAAATTTACTTAGACATCTAACTTTTTCAAAATTTCATTCTATTTCATCTATAAAAAAAACGGGTTTATTCAAATGTAAAGATATTCGTTGTAAAATTTGCCAATTATATTTACAAGAAGTTGATAAGTTTGAGACGTCCAATGGAACTATTTGGAATATTAAAAGTCGCATTACTTGTATTAGCAAAAATATTATTTATTATTTAAAGTGTTTATCGTTTGATGGTTTATCTACTAACACTGAAAAAACAAACAATTTAAGAAACCGCACTAATGGCCATATTTCTAGTTGCAGAGCAGGAAAATCTACAGATAAATTTGACTATCATGTATTTGAATGCCAGAGATTGCACAATAAAACTATAGAACCTTTTTTCCAACTATTTGTTTTCCTTGAATTAAAAACTGAAAAATATTTGTTGTCATATGAAAGTCATTTACATAAACAAAAACATGACACATTTAATTGAGGCTTAAAAAATGTTACAATGATAACTTATAGTTACAATACAGCAATTAAATAATGTGATAAAATTCTAAGACTAAAATAGGAATAAACACAGCAGAAAATAAAAAACGGGTGCATTGTAGTGGTAAACCTTACAAGCAAACTCAAAGCAATACAAACGCATTGGGTTTTAAAAGTTCATAATTAAAACTTAGAAGGCCCATAGAAAAAAGCCATGATCCACATACTCAATTCTTGATATAGAAAATTAAATCTAAATAAATTTATTTTTCAAACAAATCCTCTTGCCTTTTTATAGACAACTTTTATTAACTTTTATAAAATTAAACAAGATAGCAAGCTACCCATAATTGAAAAAAAGGAAATACTAAGTCAGCTGCTTTTTAAAAACACCACTAAAAATGATAAAAATAAATTTTTGACCTCTAAAAAAGTAAGTATTAATAATGATATTGCTCTCGGAGCGGACATAGCAAAAACTTTTCAGCCTGAATTTTAAATCTTTTTTCAATTAGTTTGACTGAGATCGAAACAATGTTACAACAGCATTTCCAAATATTTGGATAAATAAAATTTTAAACGAAGGACAAAAATATAATTTTAATAAAGCGCTTTTTTATATATTTGAGCGGAAAAAAAAGTATGAGTACAAAAGACTCACAGTCTCTACACTTTACAAAGTTCAAAACGAACCGAAAAAAATTATAGACTATTAGTATAATCTCTGGGCATCTAGCGATTGCCAAAGTATGCAAACGGTCATTAAAAACAAATGGAACTTTTTTTTCCTAAATATTAACAAAATAAACACAAATGACAAAGCAAATGAAATATTTTTTTGGCGCGTTTTCTATTACCAATAAATGAAAGTAGCTTTATTAGAAAATAAAGAAATGACAAATTATGTATACAGTGCAAAACTGAAGACGAAATCATATGATGTATAAATGCAAAAATGTGCAGCCTTTAATTTTATTTTTATTAGATATTTTTGATCAAATTTCCTTTAAAATATCCTCATTCTAACACTTTGAAATTTATTTTGTTTAAAAAAGGATCCAACGCGGGCAACAAAGAGTTTGGCTACATTTCATGGAAACTCTTGTGTTAGAAATGTATTTTAGTAGAATGAAAAGTTTTTTTCGAACAAAAATGCTTCAGTGTAAAGTTTTTACTTGAAAGGTTTGAATATAAAGTTATGAAAAAAACGAGAAAACACTTGCTTGAAACGAGAGGTTATTAATAGTTAAGCAAAATGAACAAAACAAACATAAAGATAAAAAATTTTTAAAGGAGTTTTAAACCTAGTCTCTGATATAAATAATTTTTATGAATAAATTTTTTTTTAAATCTTCATTTCTATTTTAATTCAATACTCGCTCAGTATTTTTTCTTAATAATATACTTTTTATCTACTGTATATAAGTCAATAAGATATCTTTGTAAAACAGGTTTTATTTTTTTGACAGTAAAAGTTTAAAGCTATTTGCTTACACACGGAACTATTTAAAGTAGCTCCGATAGAATTTTTTTTTTAATTACATTTTATTTTATTTTTTATATATGTGGAAGCCTTTGTTTTAGTCCATCTTTGTAAAAGGTTTTTTATTTCTATTTCGTTTATATTTTTGTTACCTTGTATACATACGAGGGCGCCAGTAAGGCAAATAGCCAGATGACGTATACAAATATAAAAAAAAAATAAATCTAATTCCGATGAAGGTTAAATATAAAGTTGTGCAACGTTGTGTAACGTTAAAATATAACTTACGTTGAACCAACCTAATATATTACGCATTGCTAACTTGAAATACAACGTTGGGCCAACTTTGTTTTTTGGTTGTTAGTGACTTCGCATTTGTAAGGGAAAAAATATAAAAACAACGTTGACGGTCGATATAGGGCCAACGCAACGTGCAACATTGTTTTAACGTTTTATGAAGGCATGTGTGCTAGCTGGGAGACCAGTTATTTTCTAAAAATTATACAAATACCTAAGAATAATGTATGCTAGCATCTAAGTAAATAAAAAACATATATGTTATACCAATATTTTGAATGCAATAATGTGCATCTTTTCGTGGTCTAATTTTTCATGAGTGTGTTTTTTTTTTACTTATCTTAAGATAAGAACAGATTTATTTAGAAAAAAATTTTATTCTAACTTGAATCTTGAATCAATAAGCCATGTTCTTTCTGTCATATTGGTTAAACAGATTAACTCTTTGTTAAAACTCCAAGACACTCTGGCTTCCAACGCTAAAGTTAATTCTCAACTATTTATTTTTACAATTTGTGCTTCAGACAAGATTTTCCTTATTATCTTAAAAAAGTGTTCTCCACAACAAAATACAGTATTAAAGCTATTCTTGAAGGTCGAATTTCTTCTTTATTTTGAGTAACTTTAACACAAGAAGCCCCAAGGTGGATCAATTGATCCAAACACAAATTTGTCACATGGCTGAAGCTACAATTTTTAATGTTATTAATATTTTAAGACTTTTATTATTTTAATATAATTTACTAACAAGCAGAAAAACTTCCTAAAAAACACATTCAGACATGCAGCTATAGATATTCATACCTAAAAACCCTAAAGTGGATCAATTGATCCACCTTATAGAAAACAATAATATAATAATATACAAAACAATTTATTCAGATAATTAAGCTTATTTGCAATGTTTACATTTATTAGACAAACACTTTCCACAAACAGGTCTCTTACAATTTGCAAATAATGTTGATGTCAGATTACGTTTGGAGTCTGACATCTGAAACGTGATGATAGTTGTGTATCAATGTTGGTAGCTAGTGTGACGCTACTGTTAACAGCAACTAGGGACTTTTGGTAAGTAATATTTTCTTCTCTGGAAAATTTCTTCTTTCTTAACTAGAAAATTTCTTGCGTTCATGCATCCGCGAGGATATATCAGGCCTATAAAAGCATTAGGCTTAACTCAATCCTTCATTTGATAAATTGGCAAATGAAATATTACATTTTATGATAAAGTGTGTAAAATCTTTATCCAAAATAAGTCTAAATGCATTAATAGGTGTCAAAACATTACGACAATAAGGAGTTGTTCGGCTTTTGACAGTGAATAAATTCTGAGCTTGAAATCTACCAGTTACCCCAATTTTTGACCATAATCCAGTTTACACCACTTCTACATTTTAACAGTAGAATCATAGAAGTAGCGGCCGTGACGCAGTGGTTAGAGCGCTTTAGAAGCAGGAGATCGAGTTTCGAAACGAACTCTGGACATATTTTCGCGTCACGGTAAGGAAGGAGGTGTGAACTTCCTATTTAAATACACTTTCATCAGAATGGTCTTCAACAACATTGGTCTCGTCATTTTTTTTAGTTGAATTAGATTCATCATGTTCTTGCAACATGAACAAACACTGTTGCGCCGACACACGTTTTGAACGTCGATATATAACTGATTGATCAATCAAAAGAGGATGTGCAACGACAGACATTTTTGATGATGATGCATCATCAGCGTTTGCTGAACTTTGGCGTTTCATTTTCATATCAACAGCATTTACGATATGTTTTAAATGCCAATAAGGCATTAAGTTTTATACTGTAAAATGATATTACTTGTGGTGGCAGCATGTTTATACCATATATACGGTAACAATATTTTATTTTATTTGCTAATATTTTCATTTTATTTCATGTTTTACTTTGGTATAAATAATCTGTATATATATGCAGGTAATCAAAATACACATGAACATGTAATTCTTATGAACAATTATTTTATATATTATTATGATAAAATTTATTTTTATTTTTTCTAGTTGTATTATGATTTGTGTGTGTGTATTTTTTATTTTTTTTTATTTAGAGGTTTAGCATGTGTTTTTATGTATATGTTTGTTTTTATGATGTTATTATGTTTCTGTCGTCGATGAATGAAACATTTTTTTGTCTTGTGTGTGGTTCCTCAAACAATGTTAACGTATTTAAAATGACTACGTATAAACAAAAAGTAATGAATTTTCAAGTTTTTTTGTGATAAAAATGGGCTAGCTTTAAAAAGTAAACCAAGAATTAAGATATTTTAGTGCTAATGGAATTAATGCGGGCTGTCCATGAAATAATTTTGTCTATGACCACTCAAAGAAATTTAATTGCTAGGGTTTTTTCAATAATATTGTAATTATTGCTTAGAGAGGTAAGAATTGATAGAAGTGCCTTTTTTTCGTGTTATGAGTGAAATAAAATATATTTATTTTTTGTACGTTTATTGATAACTTATTAGCATTGAATCATGTTTTAAGATGCTGAAGCTCAAGGTTGGCTAAATCAAAAAGGTCATTGATAGAAAAAGATTTGTATCACCTGCAATCGATATGCAATAAAGATTTGTAGAAGCTTTAAGAAAGTCATTGGTTTGTATAAGGAATAACAAGAGCAAAATAATTGATCCCTGCGGAAAATCACATATTTTTAATAAATTGTACATCTAATGTGGCTCTATTTGCTCACGGCTCAATTTTTATACTCTTGTCTTGACAAAAAATCTTTTCTTTTTATTGCTTTTAACAAGCAGCCGATATTTAATCTAATCTCTCTTCTGCTACAATTTGGGGCTTGCAGTGGTTTGTGGATTTTCGGTCTGAATTTAAAGTCCTTAACCTTCTTTAGACAACAAAACTTATTTATTTCCCGGAAAAAATTATTGCAATATTGTTGGTATTCTTATATTGACAAATAATAACCCTCTTACTGTCAGACTAAGTCTAAAAGCACATTAAAAGCACAAATATAGTAAAAAGGTGCAACTTGTTGAATAAAAGCTAAGCAAGAATGAGTTTTGGTTTATCGTAATAAAGATGATAGCTCGTTTGAGTATCAACCATGATAGTATTTGTAGTAAAACAAAAGAAATTTAAATGTACAACTATGTGAGAGTGTTTTAAGCTTTGGAGATAAAACAGGTCTAAATAAATTTACACATAATTTATCTCCTAAGCTTAAGACACTCTCCAATTTTTTTAAATTTAAATTTTTTTCTTTTTTCTATGAATACCACCATGGTCGTTACTCAAACAAGCTATCATCTCTATTAAGATAAACCAAAACTCATTCTTGCCATGCTTTTAAATTAAACAAGTTGCATTCTTTTACTGTATTTGTCCCTTCATGCAATAAAAACTATTATTAATCCATTTTTTTTACTTGCACATAAAAAATAACCTTATAACTCTTACCCATCTTTCAGTTTGCCTATTTTATATAACTTCCAACCTTTTAAGTCTTCAGACATTGACATAACTTATTAGTGGTTGCTGTCAACTTTGTTTCTAAAAAACTAGAGTTTAAAAATATATAAATATATACCAGTATTTAATGAATAGTATAAGTAAGAAGAAAACTATAATATATAAAAGTATTATAACTTGTTTTCTAGCCTCGGCTACCAACCCTGGCTAAAGTTTTTAATTTTGCCGGGGCCAAGTTTGCAAAAGTCTCGTATATAGCTGGGGCCGGAAACCCGGTCACTTTCTATATACAGTAATTACAAACATAACTTGTAAAATAAAATACATTTAGGTTGTAAATGTCTGATTAAAAACACGAATGAGTAATTACTCGTTACTTGTACTCTATTTTGAATAAAAAATTTATAGTTTTAATATAGAAGATATGAAATAGTTATATTATAATGAAACAAAGCAGACTAATCAACATCTTTTTAAACACCAATCAACCAAATAATCAAAAGTTATATTTTGATGATCAATTTAAGCACTGGCGTTACTGCAATTCAATTAATTTCGGTTATGCGGTAAATTTCGGTAATTAGACAAGAAGTCGGGAGCGCTTAGTTACAAATGCGATATTAAATTAGGTAACTGCGATGCTGTCATTATTATAGAGTAAATAAGTTTAAAATTTGTAAAATTAACAAGAACTGTTAGCTTTTGATAAAAAAAGTTCTATACAAAGGTTTTTTTTTTTCAAAAAATATATTTAAGGATATTAAATTTATGGAGGAGTAATTTGACTTTTTAAAAAATTTATTTCATTCTCACTTTGTTCGTCGCAAAACAATTTAAACGAAAACATTGAATAAAAGCATCAACTAAAAAAACCTTTTGAATAAATAGAAAAAGCAACAGTTTAGAAAATACTTTATAATAGTTTTCGTATTTTTTTGAGTTTCATTGCTTGCTTTTTTAATTTGATCTTACTTGCTTGGTCTAAAGTAAATAATGTTTCAGCAAAGTTATTAATTTTAAAGTTTTATGACGATTATGTTTTTATCAATTCTCATTTATTCAAATGAAACTTATAAAACACAAAGATTTTTGGCTAACAGCAAAAACAAAGTCGTAAAAAAAGGCTTGCTTTATCACAAAAAATATCGAGTAAGTAGGGGTTAAGTTATTAAAATTCAAAAGCGTTATTAAAAAAAATCAGTATAAACTGGTAAGTCAAGACAATACAATCTTTAAAACATGCAAACTGACAACTTACATCCGTTAAACAAGAACAATTTCCTCGAAAACAATATTCATTTATACAGCTTTTTTAAGCGTTGTTTTATCATTTTAACTTCACCACTTTTATTCATTAGATGTTTCGTCATGCGATGCGTAGTTTTTGAGATATTTTAGTTTCCTAACTTGCCTCTACCCTCAATTATCCTTATGGATACCTGAGAACCTAACATATGCACAATATTAAAAAACAGCTAAACATAAAACATGAAAGTAGAAAAGTTTTATAAAATATTCAATCAACAAGCAATCTACCTTCAGTTTTTACCTTAAACTTTGCTATGCTTAATTAAAAACCTTTAATCTCAATTAAACTAATCATAAATTTTCCTTTGCACTGTAGTATATACAGTGTATACGAATATTGCTGTTTTTAAGTGCTCATTTATTAAGAAAATAATTTTGAAAAGGTTCTTTTTAAAAACAATAATGTTCCAAGTTATTTGAAACAAAAAGTTATTATTAAATTTTTTAACGCATCACTGCTTATCTACTGCAAGTTACTTATAACTAATACTAGCGTTTAAATAAATAAAACACCAATCCGAGATTAACCTGATACATTATTCTGAATTACATTAAAATTTTTTTTAAAAAGACAGCAATGAAACGATTACAAAAATGTTGCGTGTAGTAAAAAATATTGCTGGTAATAAATGTTAAAAAAAAATACTTGAATTGTTAAAAAAGTGATGCAAATTTAAAAGTAAAAACTTAAAATTTCAAACATATGTTGACAGTGTTATACAAAAACATTAATTTCTGCTACTTGAAGTAAATCACTGGAATCTCTAGTAACAAAAACATATCTACCAATAAATAAGCCAGTGAATATTTGTTTTGAATCGGAAGTCAATACAGCAATTTCTGGAACATTTATGTATTGATCGTAAACACTGACAATAAGTTTATTACCAATCATTCTATCTGGACGATGTAACTTTCGATTGTAAACAACAATTTGCGTAATTTGATATACGTAACTCAAATCCAATTTAAACCAATGTGTAGTCCGGCTACTAGCAGTTATTGCATAAGTTGCTTCATCGCCATCAATACCATATTTTGCCATATAAACTGCACCCCATGTAGATGATAATGATGCCGTAGCGTGTCTTGATGCATCATTACTTTCTACAAAATTAAAAAAAGCAGTTTTTAGTTTGCATGTGTGTGTTCATGTTTCTTTGTTTGTTTTGTATAAATATATAATCAGTTTATTTTAGAATATGTTCTTGGCAATTTTTGGCTGTTATTTAAACTTTTCAACTTTATGCAGCAGTAATTTAGAAATTCTATATTGTTTAATTTTAGAGATGTTAGTCTTCAGGTTATAAGAGATTTTAAACTTTTAAATTAAGCAACTCGAATATTGCTTTTAAAAAAACAGGAAAAAAGTGTGACGATTAAAAGAATCACACACATCTTAAAATGTTTGCATAATACCACAAGGATTAACTTTTACAAAAATTTGACTTATCAAATTTTTAAATAAAACAAAGTACATAGGTATAAAATATATAATTTTTGCTATAAGTGTTTGACTTTTAAGCAACCTAACCGTAGACCTTTTTGTAAAGTGGTGTATTTTACCATAACTATTTTTACTAGTTAAAATTTTAGATTTAGTTCATATTTTTCGACGCATGCATATGCATGTGTCAAAAATATGAACTAAATCTAAAATCTTAAACTGATTATATATTTATACAAATAATAAAATATGTCATAGGTATGCAAATTAAATTTCAAATGTGTGTAAAAATTTAAATTTAGTTAGGTTGCGAACTAAGTTACCACAGCATACAGCTAGATATGCCCTAAATTGTCTTTAAAAGCCCAAGTGTTAGGGAAAATAGCGCAAAATTGTAAATATACAACAATCCATTTCTTTGTAATTTTGATAGAGTATATTTACTGACAAGTTTTTATAATTACAGGCTTTAAGATAACCTAAAAGTCCTTTAACTACAGCACAAAAGCCAAACTAAGGATTACTTTAAAGAAGGGTCATCACACTTTCAAGCCTTTTATACTTTAGCATGACATCTATCTGAAAAACATCAAATACGTTACTTTTCCAAAATATTTGATGTTTGAACTAATTTTCGTTGAATTACTGGACATTTACTGGTATAAATAGGTAAACTTTATATTACTTATAAAGTTTATTGTAAGCTATTCAAAATTATGAAATTTACTAGCCGAAATTAAATAGGATTTTCATCCATCAAATCTTAATCATAAAGAACTAATGGAAAGAAAAGTAAAAAAAATACTAAAAGATAACTAAAGTTCTATTATAAAAATCATCTGTATCAATATACTTCAAATTAGGAAACAGCTTTCACAATAACAATCATCCAAAAATAGGTTAAGAAATTATAATTTAAAGTTAAATATTAAAGAGCATTTAAGTAAATACAAATCAACTAAACTATGTAAAATTACCAAGAACTGTGATTTTTATTATTGTTACTAATTAACGCAACTTGTTAGTATTATATATTGCGGCATCAAAGTCAATTAATTTATTTTTAATTATTACCAATGCAGACGTAACTGTGATCTAAACCTTGATCGTTTTTTAAACATACATCTCGACAATATAAACTGCTGCAAGGGGTATTTGATTCACAAATGGAACCAATCTAAAAAAAATAATATTTTCTTATGTTATTTTTCCAAAAAATTTGTATATTGTATAACTTTGTTTTAAATAATTATGCTAAACTTAATTAAAGTTTTAGTAGCTGTGCCCACTTGTGCTTTTTTGATACGGAACTCTCGACAGCCTTTAAAGCCGAGTTTCCAGTGTAAAAAGTATTTCTGCTCTTTGTAGCAAGTAAGCGTAAAACATTTGTATACAAATATGTAAATATATGCATATGAAAAATAAAACAACATTTAAAATTAAGCAAATGTACAGATTTCAAACCTTATCCATAAACGTCAGTAGGTTAAGTTGAGTTTGCGTATGAAGAACGTCGTTCTATGTGGTCAAATGTAGAACGATCGTTTAAAGTATGCTTTTAATTAAAAAATGGTTTTTAAAGGTTATGTAACAATTAACAGTTTTTTTTGCCTAAACTATTTTGCTTTGTATTTAAAACAAGCCGCTAGATTAAAAGAACTATAAAAAAAAAGGTTACTCTGCTTAGCAAAATTATTAGGATTACTACTGAGGTGAGCTGAGTTTACGGATCGTATTTTAGAAAAGATCATTAATGTAAAAGGAGTAAAAAAAGTGTTTTTTGCTACAACTATTTGTTTTGAATTTTTGTATTTAAGTGTTTTAGCGACATTTTCTATTGTACATGAAATTATCATGAGTTATAAAACATAAAAAAGCAGCATACTAATTAAATTTCAGAAAAATGATATTTCGGTCTGATTCGTACCAACCGTCATCAAACGTAAAATGCCAATTTAAAAACCGCTACAAACTAAAACTTTAAAAACCATAAAAAGCCATAACAAAAACAACGTCAATAAAAGTTGTTTTCTTTTTATAAGATTTTCTTAAATAGTGATCTCCAACTACTTGAAAGTAACCTTTATCCCGCTATTCTTGTTCAGTAGTAACAAAGATTGTTTAAATTCCTGAAATTTCCTTATTTTTCTTATGATATTTGTCAATTATAGATAACGTTTTTGGCTGCAGCCAGTCGAATATTCCAAGACTTTTTTTGCTATGCTCAGTCACTCCTGAGGCATGCCTTTTACCATTTTTGATACTAGAAAATTTTAAAAAGAAGCATAGAACTCAAAACTAATAGCATGAATGACAAATTGGCACGCTTTTAGAGCAACTAAACGTTGCAAAGAATTCCATAGGATATTCGGCTGGATGCACCCAAAAACATTATCTATAAATGACAACTTTTATGAAAGAAAATCAGACTCTAAAATCACTTGAAAGAAAGTTAGTTAGTACGCTGCTACTTTTATGTTTTTGTCTTTAAAAATTTTTTTTTTTTATCTTTTTAAATGGAAAATTTTCTAAGTAGAAAACCTTGACTACTATTTATTAAATGACTACTATTTTTTTTTTCTCTGTTTCAATATGTTTTGTCACCTTCATAATAATTTATTCACAATATTTTTTAGTTAAGCAGTGACGGGAACAGGCAGAAGACAAAAGTCTTATCATCCAGTCCCGTTGTATCATTTACATATTAACTAAATAATAACTTATGATATAAAAAATATATTACAATATCAGTAAAATAATATTAAATACTATTAAATAAAAAGTGTTACAATTTATTTTTCTAAATACAATAAATATAAATAAAATACAACTTAAAATAAACATAAATAAAATTTAAAAATGAGTAATGATGTAAAGGGTGATATTGCTTTGAAAATTTATAGAGTATTAGTAGTAATACTCTATAACTTTTAAGTTTAGAGTCAAAATTCACTCCAAGAGTATATTGGTTGTTTTCAAACCCATTAAATATTTCTTTAACTAATTTATTTACTGCATGTTATGTCTAGTGACCCTTTCTAAATCCGCATTGATTATTATTTAGATCTTTGTGAATTGTAAGGAAATTGTTAACCCTATTGACATTATTTGCTCTTAAATTTTAAAAAAACATGAGAGTATTGACATAGATCTATAATTAGGTATTTTTGAGATATCACCATCTTTAAATATTGGAATCAATTTAGCTAGTTTCAAGAGTTCAGGAAAAATTATTTTTAAATGAAATATTAAAAATAATTAGTAAGGAGTATTCAATAACATCTAAAACTTCTTCAACAACCCCAGACCTTATATCACTAAGATCTGCGCTTTTATTTGGTTTTATCATTGTAAAGGCAAACTGAAGTTGATCAGGGTATACCTCAAGCTCACCCATTTTACAGTCCACTTCTTTTAGATATGATGCAAAAACTTTTTTTCCTAATCTTGTTTTGATTGCTAGGTTTTTACCCGCGTTTATAAAAAAGTTATTAAAACTGTCTGCAGTAGCTTTTTTCTCATTAGTTTTTGTCCTTTCACCCTTTGTATATAAATACTTCCGTAAAATATAACCACGAGTTTTCTTTTCTTTTCATATCATTTTCTTTATTTTATCCCATTTTTTTTGTTATTTCCAATATTATTTTGTAATAAATTTGAGAAATAAATTTTTTTAGCTGTTTTTTTCAGTATTTCAAACAGTTTTTTGTAAATTTTTTTTTTTTTCCGATTTGATAAGTTTTTTCTAAACCCCTCAATATTAAGTTCAGTAATATGCATTTTTCATTTCCGTAAGTACTTTGCTTTTTATTTTATTTTATAAAAATCAGATATAAAAAAAATTGGAAAGTGGTCACTTGTATTGGTTTTTATAATTCCGCTTTGAAAGTTGGATGCTGTAAAAATATTAGTAAAAATGTTATCAATGAAAGATTCGGTTTGAAGAGTTAAACCAGTAGGCTTGTTTATTAAGGTAAAAATGTTGTAACAAAAGAGAGAGTTTAAAGAAGGTTTTACATCGTTTTCAAATTTTGCATTAAGAAAATTTTTGTTAAAGTCCTCAGTGATGTAAATCTGTTTATTTTTTACTTTTTTTAAATACCATTTTTAGTGTTTTTGAAAAGATTTTTGTTTCCGCATGGTTGTCTACACAAAGCATTTATTAAAGCGTTTTTTTTATTGTGATTTAATAATTCGATAGTTAGTGATTCATAATCCGCATTTTGAATTCTAAGAATTTTCATTTTCTGAAAAATTAATACACCGCCACCAATGTCACCACCTCGAGTGGTGACATTGGTTTCCTTTTTAAACCCTACGTGATGTCCCCTTTCAATTTCAGTTCCTGTAACTGCTAATTTTACGCATAATAAGTTCTGAACGTATTCGTTTCATTCCTGGTTTCATTTGCATCATAAGAAATTTCAACTATCCGTAAATTGTTTCGCGGCGACCTGTCTTCAGAGATTATGCATCTTTTGTTTAAAAATTGATAAAATTTAGGATTTCAAGTTCTTTTGCAGCTTTCACTTTTTGGTCAATTAAATGTTCATAAAAATTCGAACTTTCTTTTAAGTCCTTTATATCGTTTTCCAATAAGTGGACTTTTTTATCGCAATCCAGTGATTTATTTTAATATTATCCAAGCGTGCGTTGAGTATTTATAAGTTATCACTAAGTAAGTCAACGAATACTTTTTCTTGTTAATTAAATAATAATTGTATTTCTTTCTTGTATAGAATAAACACCACTTTCATTTCTAATGAAGCTATGTATAATTTTTTATTCTTTCTGTTTAAGTTAAGTCTGTTGACTGCGGCGGTTGAACTATTATTTGACTACCAAAACGCTAAGAGAATATTACCCCACCTCCTCTCTCTTTATTAGCTGCGTAAATTTTATTTTAATTTTTAAAGTGATTAAGAATGAACTGAAGTGCTTTTTAGTTAATTCAAATCACTTGGTTATTATGTTTTTGTTATTAGAAGAGTTTATAATAATAAGTATTGTAGGCTTTCAAATTGATTCTGATTTGAGTAAAATTACTATTTAATTTTATTTAGAACTTTGAATTACTATTTAATTTTTATTTAGAACTTTGTTTACGTATTTAAAATGAAACTCTCAGTAGAACATGACTTTTATTCGTTGAATAGTTTGTTTTAATATATTAATGAATATTTTAAATTTCTCTCAAGCATAGATTATCTCAAGCATAGATTAGAGTATTACGAGCAAATAAAGCAAAAGTTTAACTGTTTTCAAAATTAATTACGCTGGATTCAAAATTTTTGCAAAGAAATAATTTTTACGGATCACTGATCCAAATAGATATTGGGTGAAATGTCACGAAACTATATTTTATTGCTCAGTTAAAAATATTACTTTCTTATTACATTAATTTTAGCTTAAAAGTTTGATAACGCTGAAAAGTTGGTGCCGGGAAGCCATTGGAGCATGTTTTTATGATCCTAAAAAATTAATATCAATGATTTGATTAATTATTAGAAATATTGTTCAAATACTGCAAACAGCATTTTGTTTCATTTTAACTTTTTTGAAAATTTGGTTATTATTTAAGAATAATTTACTAAAGGTATTTAAGTTTGAGTTAAACAATTATACGCCACATAAACATTATTGTCGTTTTTTTTCATATTTCACATATACAAACATTAGTTAGTTATTTCACATATTATATTATAGGTCAAGTTATTTTATGTATTCAAAAATACGGCAATTGTTTAATCAATATTCATTTATTCAAAGAAATATCAGTTTATTGTAAAAATATTTGTCATGTTATTTTTAAATCACCTGCAGTATAAGTTGAATGTGTAAATGCGTTGGGAAAAAGATCAGTCTCGAAATCCTGCTTAATGTATGGAGCGTTTTACGAGGAAAAATTTAATAATATATACATTATTAAAATCTGTATTAAATATGTACTCTTCAGCTTGTTTTTGTGGCATTCTAGAACTTTTTTCTCCATCTTGTCAAAGTTCAAGTTAAACTATATTAAGTGTTTTTAAATATATTTAATTTTAACAGAATCATTTGAATACAATTGCCGATTTTTAAAATACTTACAAAAATTCATCGCACATGTTCTGGAAAATGATCCAGCTCATAAACAGATAAGAAACAGGTGTAATGAAGGTAAACAATTTAAAATATGCCTAACTTATTTAATAAGGAGGCATATGTTTGATAATCAAAATTAAAGTAATATGTAAAAAACAAAAGCACTTATATGCTTTATTAATAGTCACATTTATTTAATACATTAACGCATTAAATTTAACATTAACATGTTAAATTATATATTAAAACTAGTTATAATTAACTGTTCCTTGTAAACACAGGGCCGGGTTAGACTTCTTAGAAGTCGTTTGCATAAAACATTTTGGAACTCGTCCTTCTAAAAATATACTGAAAAATAAATGCGGCAAAACTTAGTTGCAAAGCTCCTACTACGTCACAATATAAATGATATAGAAAATTTTTTAGTAGATTTTTAGGGGCCGGGTGCATATGCTCCCAGGTGCTCAGGTTATCCTGGCACTGTGTAAACAAGAAAAGTTTTTCCATAATAGTAAAA
Source organism: Hydra vulgaris (assembly GCF_038396675.1). NCBI lineage: Eukaryota > Metazoa > Cnidaria > Hydrozoa > Anthoathecata > Hydridae > Hydra > Hydra vulgaris. The sequence goes on from NC_088929.1 coordinate 34,673,845, forward strand.
AGTAGTTATATTAGCTTATTGTGCACCATATAAATTCGGTATATCGTATACCTTTGATACTTTTTCAATTTTGCAGCGAGCCAAGCAATTTTTTTATATAATGCTTATTATTTATTTAAATAATATATATATATATATATATATATATATATATATATATATATATATATATATATATATATATATATATATATATATATAATATATATATATATATATATATTTTAGTGAATTTATTTAAATAATTAAAAACAATAGTGAAGTTTTTTAAATAATTTATATATTTTAGATTTTTAGAAGTATACATGTCTTTAAAAGGAATGCATTTATTTATCGTGTTTTTATTAGGACATTTTAGTATCGTTGACATAAAATTACGAGTCGCACTGTGCACCAGAGAGACCACCAGGTTTTTTGTCGCGGCACTCATACAAAGTCCTTATAATATGAAAGTATTATACATATTGTTTTAGAAAACATATTTACTGAAATCGAAACGCATTGTTCTCATACCTTTTTTGATATAAAATGTACTACAAATTGTAATAAAAATTCTTAATTTTTCAAAGGATTTAACTTAAAAAAGTGTTTAAAAAAGTTGTTTTTATCCCTGGATACCACTATTAGATATTTTTTTAATGGAGGTAACATAATTTATTTTGAAAAATATATTATTTAATATGATAATTTAAAATAAAATTATAAATGTTTATAAAATAATTTGATATATATATTTAACTTAGAATTAGCCATTTATTGCATTAATTATACTGTAATCTCATATTAGACGAACATATGAATTTGATTACCCCCTGTACTAATTAATTAAAAAAATTTCCGAGATAAAAAAGATGGTATCAAATAAATTTTCAAATTGTGGAAAGTTGTGTTATTTAGGAGTTGTATTTCATTCATATAAATATGAATTCTACTTGTTGCTGTTGCTGGGAAAAGTATGGAGATAGATCAAAATCATTGAAAAAAATGAATAAAAACTTAGAAGAACAAATTCAACTGTTTATCTTTCCAGGATATTCGATGAACAACGGTTGCTATCCATCAGTTGTTTGTCCTGGTTGCCGAAGAAATCTTTACAGACTCAAAAAGGGAGACTCACTTCGTGGTGAATGAGGAGCTAAGGTTACCAAGGTAAAATTAATGATTTTTAAGTTCCATTTTTTGTTCTTGTTTTTTCTTTTGTTTATTTATAATTGTACATTTATTTAGGTAGAGTGGAAAACTCTTTTGAGAAATAGCTCTAGTACCGGTCTAACTCTATCAAATGAGATAACTAATTTACAGACAACTGAGTCAAGAATATGTTCTTTTTGCTATACGTTACCTGCACCTGGTTATTCTCATAGCTGCAAACCTACCAGTGCTGTGGCTAATATCATTACATTATCATTTCTTCTAGGTTCTCTTCAAGCTGAACAGGTAAAAAACTATATTTTTTTAATATAAGTTTTATAAGTTTTTAGTTTTATTTTCAAATTTCATTTTGTGAAAATTTTACTTAGGTTGCTTCTGGAATTATAAAAAGTAAAATGGCTACAGAAAGTTTGATTGACAGATCAACATTTTGTTTATCTACATGAGGAAATCCGCTCAAAGTCACAGTTGGCACACCAGAAAACAAATTAAAAAGAATTTCTATTCAGCAGCTATCCATTGAAATAATAAAGCAATTACAAATTGTGCTAGAACTTTCAAATAGAAAAACAAAAGAGATGCTTTCTACTTTACGCAAAGGTTTAGGAAATAAGCTTTCCATTAAGCCTAATATCTTTGGTCGTCTTTCTGAATTAAAAGAATGTATTTCTAATTACTACGGTGTGCAGAAGTGTGAGTTTGTTGATAATAAAGGCCATTTTATTTTACGAGATCTTGTATATGTTCAAAACACATCAGATTTTGTACTTTACTTGTTAAAATTACGTGGTTTAGACCCAACTTCAGCCTTTGTAAGGATTTCATTGGATTGTGGAGGTTCATTTTATAAAGTAATCATTAATGTCTTTGATTGTCAAAAAGATAACGAGTCAGACGAGTACTTAAATAGTGGCATTCAACGGTCTCAATTTTCAGTTATTGTTGAAGATATTCCTGAATCTAACTATAATTTGAGGCTTGTTATAGAAAAATTAAATTTGCAAGATGTCAGTTTTTGTGTTGCTTTTGACTTGAAATGTGGAAACGCGCTGTTTGGTTTATCAGGACATTCTGGGAAACAAGCTTGTTTATGGTGTGAAGGAATATCTACATTAAATTTAGGGACAAAACGAACTCTTGGCAGTATTGATTATTGGTACAATAAATATTTAGAAAATAACTCTGTAAAATCATCCATGCAAGAGTTTATGAACTGCATTAATCCTCGATTTTTGTATATTACTTTGGATCCGAATACTTTAATTGAACAACTCGTTCCTCCACCTGAACTTTATTTGTTAATTGGTTTTGTTTCATTGCTTGGAAATTTTTTGTAAGATGTCTGGCCAGGACTCAATGATTGGCTAAAGTCAAAAAATGTTATTCAGCGAGGGTACCAAGGCAGAGGCTGGGACGGAAACAATTCTAATAAAATATTAGAAAATCTGGATTCTCTTAAAACACAAATCTTAGAAACATTTACTTATTTGATTCCAATTGTACAGTGATTGAGAGATTTTACAAATGTAAAAAATTGTTGCTTTTCCACCAATTTACAACCTGGCTTCAAAGAAGCATTAACAAATTTAAAGAATTCATTTCTTTCCGCACATGAAGTTGCAATAAATTTAAATAAACAAATAAATAAAACATGGAAAGTCCACATTCTATTGTGTCATGTTAAGCCTTATGTGGAACACCATAACAAAGGATTGGGTAACTTTGCTGAACAATGTTGAGAAATTATTCATGCAAAGTTTAAACCAACATGGACAAGATTTAAGAGGCAAAAAGAGCATTCTGAATATGGTGACGAGCTATTATCAGCAGTAGTTGATGGAGCAAAAAGATTTTGATTTTGTTTAAAAAATTATTTATATAGTTTGTTTGTTTTGTGGATAGTTTGTTTCAAATTTGAGCATACATGAAATAGTTTTGAATGTGTAGACTAAAACACTTAATATGTGTATCAACTCAATAGTTATTTTTAATTGAAGAAGAGTTAAATTTATCTGTATCTTTGACATATTTCTCCGGAGCAAGAAGAATTGTTCATATTTTGTTGAATTATGTACAATATTTTCATAAATATTATAAACTATTTGAATTCGTTTGGTTAGTTTATACTTTGTTTAAAATATTTGACATTTATCTTTAAAAAATTGTTGTAACAGACATCTAAAATGTTTAAATGGGCATAGGGCCCCTCAATTTTACCCTTTGCCTTATTTACGACCCTTAAATTTTTTTTGTTTAAAAAAAAGTTTTTTCTATTTTTAATAAACAAATACTTTTGAATAAATTTTTTTTTTTGTAACGTGCAATTAGGATACCTAAATGGGCTTATACCCCCTTGTGTATCCCCCTTTTGCCCCATTTATGACCTTTAGTAATTTGTTCCGATTTTAAAAATCATTTTTTTTTATTGTTTTAATACAAAAACTCTTGAATAAAAAAGGTTTTATTTGAGTGCCACGACGTAAAACCTGGCGGTCTCTCTGGTGCACAGTGGTCGCGGACTCAATACATAACTTATATTGTATTTTTTTAAAGTTGTATAACAAATTTAAATATTTCAAACCTAATTGCTTCTTTTCTTCTTAAATGTTTTAAAGAACTTTTAAGCCTAGTTTAGCTAAAAAAATGCTTCTAACATACATCTAATATGCTTCTAACATACATCTAATATGCATCTTAAAACTTTTTTAAGGGATATCTTAAAGCTATAAGATACCTCTTTGATTTTTTAGATGTCTATTTGTAGACAATAATTATATGCTTATAAAAGATATTTATATATCTTTTAGAAAAAATATATTCCATACAAAATATATGTCTACAAAAAGACGTCTAAAAAATGCATTGTTTATAATGCATAAAGGATGTGAAATGTACATCTAAAGGATGTATATTGGGTTAAAAATTGCGTATTATGCATCTTTTTTAAACCCAACTTAGATAACTATTTAAGAGACATGTTTTATAGATTTAATACACGTTTTTTAAATGTATGTTTTACATCCTGTTTTAAATCTAAGGCATTAATTTGTGTCAAACAAAATGATTAAAAGTCATGTTTAAAATTGACGCCTATTTAGCGCTCGTTTTTGACGTAAACTTAGACGTGTTTCAGACCTATTTCTAGATGCATATTAGATGAATTTTAGACATATTTTGGCTTGCTGAGGTAGTCTCCATTCTTTCCATGGTTAAAAAAATCTGATGTTAATAAATACTGTTTTATATTTTTGTTAAACATCTAAGTTTATTTCATAATCAGTTTATAAATATTTCTCCAATATTTTAAAAATCAGTTCAACTACCATTCCTATTTCTATTTTGTTCAAAATGTCAATGACCACTAATACAATACCAAAAGTTTGGAAACCAGCAATAGTTTGTTCAATTTTTTAAAAAAGCAGTTCTTCTCAATCAATCAATTACAGATCTATTTTAATGACCTGTATCTTTTGCAAAGTTATGGAATCAATCATTGCTGAAATTATAAATAACTCTTAGTAAATAACTTTTTTTCTCAACATAAACATGGTTTTATAAATTGCAGATCCACATGCTCTCAAATTCTGGAAACTTTAAACGAATAGACCACTTGCGTAAATAACAAAAAAAATAGTTATCATCTATATCATTTGTATTGATTTTAAAAAAGCATTTGACTTGGTAACTCATCCTAAACTTATGTTCAAATTGCAGCACTATGGTATTAAATACAAACTGTTTAAATGGATTAAAAGTTTTGTTTCTAATCGCTCTCTATATTCGCTCTCTGTGTGTATTGGTACTTCAAGTGCCGAAAACATTCCAGGTAAGAGCGAAAGACAACAAGGGACTGTAAAGGACCTATATTATTTTTAATATTTGTTAACGACATAGTTTACTGCACTGATGGAGATTGTTGCATTAAGCTGTTTGCAGATTGTAAGTTGTATCAATCAAGAAATGATTATAACTTAATATATACAATATATTATAATAATTATTTTAAATACCATATTTAGCAATATTGTAAAGTTTTTTTGAAAGATGTTTTATTTGAGTAAGGAAAATTTTTTTATTCATCTTTGAATAACAATGTCTAGTTCTTGCTTCAAGCTCTTCCAAATTCTCAGCTCTCCAATTATTCTCGTACACTAGCCGTTTTAAATCACCCCAAAAGTTTTCAATTGGTCTTGCTTCTGGAACGTTAGCTGGGTTTATATCTTTGGGTACAACTTTGATTTTTTTCAATTTTTAAAAGTCGATGACCACCTTTGCGTAATGTGATCGAGCTAGATCAGGCCAGAAGATAAACTCATTGTTTTTTTTATAATATTCTGAGACAAGAGGAAGTAAAGTTTTTCTTAGTATCTCTTTATAAGTGTACTCGTTGATTGCCTGCTTACTGTGATGAATATTTCACGGGAGCTGATGCAACAAGAAACTAAGAGCTTGTCCTCGTACTTTTTACGTAAATCTTACTTGGTCAGAACATTGAGAAGGATCAGCGGCATAAAACCTATCATTACCAGCTAATGTGCTATTGTTTAAGGTAAAATAACTTTCATCATCTATAAAAAAATCCAAGTTTTTATAATTTTTGTACAATTTACGACATTTAGGACGCATAGCTTTCTTCTGCTGATGGCTACAATCTGGACGATTTGTTTTTTTGAAAGTTCAAGTGTTAGTCATTGTATTTAATACTTGGGAAATTCGAGTTTGACTGCAGTTAAAAACTTGAGCTACTTTTTTTTGGGAGCACCTGACTTACTTTCAACAAAAGCAGCAATCTTTGGAATATTTTCTTTAGTAGCTACCTTAGCGATTCGACCACATTTTCTTTTTCGAGATCCAATCTCCAATTTTACGATTTTATCGTAAGCAGTTGATCTGGGTAAACCCCATTCCATAAACTGCTTAGCAACAAACGCTTTACCTTTTTCTCAAATTTTTTGAAAAAAAATTTCCATAATTTTTTCGAGGTCCTATACTTTGACCATTTTATTTTCAATATTTAAAAAATATTTTTAACTTAATTAAATTAAATTTAAATAGATTATAAAATCCTCTTTCAAATAAAAAGGTTTTTTGCGTGCATGAAATAAATGACATAATAAATGCAATTTAAATTTGTCCAAAACTTTATTTATAGGGTGTTAGTTTGCAAAAACAGCTCACATAAAAGTAGTTAGAAAAAATTGTTATTTACAATTACAATTAAAAGTAAACTTTCTCTTAGAAACTTTATACTTCACTTTGTAAGTAAGTAAAATGTAAGTTATATTATTAACTTTCTCAAAGAACAGCCATTTTATGTTGACTTAACATAAATTTTGAAATAAGTAGCGTATTCAAATGCATTGCCTGTTTGTGGGCACTTATGGGTAATAATCCAGGTTATACTCTGATGTATGTGGTCAGTGTTTGTTGTGGATCATAGTGAAAGATTTTATTCCCGCGTATATCATGATGGGTGATTTTATTATAATCGATGGCAAATATAAGCAACATGTGGGTATACCAGTAGAGCCCCTATTAGCACAATAACTCTCCTTCCGTGAGAATCATTTTTGTTCTAATAGGGGCTGCTAACCAATTAATAATTTTTTATTTCGTTATTTTATTGAGCCAAATTAGGTTAGTGGCCATAATGAAACTTTGGTGGGGAGGGAGGGGGAGAAGGGAAAATAAATTATTGCTGCGCTACTTGATTGAAAAGGAATATACAAAAAGTATTTGCCTTTTCAATCAAGTTTTGTGATGGTAATATGACGCTATATAATATTTTTAGTATCCGCAAGGAAATCGACTCCTTAAACTGTTTTCAAAAAAGTTTAATCATTCAAACTATCTGATATAATCTACATGATGAAAAAAGTGTATATTAGATATAATATTTTACTGCTTTTTATCATATATAATCTATTTGAAAAAAGTTGGTAACATAAGCCGTTTAATCTTCCACAATAGGTTCTGGGCACCCTAATAACCTTCCTTTTGCTGCGTTGGTGTCCAACCCGCACCAGGAAGATTAGAAAAAAAAGTCTTTTTTAATTAAAATAGTGCTTAAGAATAAACTTGCAATCTATTTTCAAGCGTTGGTTTGACATTACGAGTTGTTTGCCGGTTATTAGTTGTCCCGTAATCTTGCAATTAATTTTTCACTACTTTCCTAGAGCTCTGAAACTTTCAGCGTTTGTATAAGATTGATAAGCGTCCATGTTAAAATTATTTTCAGAGGCAGCCGGGGAACTCCAGTTTTTTAAATCTTTTTGTTTGATTTTACTCCAATTTTTAGACTTGTTAGAACTCTGACGCCATTTAAAATTTGAAATAACATCAAGTTCATCTATTTTTTTTTTAGTAAACTTTTGTTGCTTTTTTGACTTTGGATTTTCAAAACTTAAAAGTAAAAAAATTAACAAAAAAGAAAATCACAATATTTAAACTACCAGATTCCAATCACATATTTAAAATCACGCCCGTTGCAAGGTTTTTGTTTTTGTTTGAGAATTTAACTTTATGTAACGATTCAAAGCAAACTCCAAATATTTCATGTTAATATAATAAATTTGTTCATGTAAATGTAAAATAAAAGCTTTGCATAAATATTGCGACAATTGGAGTCTGTTAACAATAAACCATTAAGGTGTTTATCTCCTTTCCATGCCATTAGCGTGAGGGCAACGAGTTTATAACAACGAGTTTATAACATTTATATATACATTTTTTTAATTTTAAACTAAATTTAAGTTCATTAACAAATCTCCAATGTCATGCAATAATCTCTGATTATTCAAAAGTTATAAACAAAAAAATTTCGAACAACCTCCCAAATTATTTAGGGGATTAAAAATATATATCCTTTAATTAAGTTATAAGTTCGTCCAACAATCAAACTCTGTTCCTCATTTAAAAGTTCCAAGCAAAAGTTATTTTAATTCCTTTTTTGTGAATTAGTAATCGAATGACACGGAGATCATTGTTCAAATGTGTCTAAAAATAACAAAGAAAATTGAGCTTTTATACGTAACTTTAGTCTATAAGATCATTCGTATTTTTTAAACAATATTGTCAAACTCAGTGCCGTGACTTGTGGATTTGGAGCCCCCCAAAAATAGCCATTACGCCCCCAATTTTTTTTTTTTTTTTCTAAAAAAGTGGATAAATTTTACAGGTTACTTCAAAACAGCTGGGTACCTGACATATTTTAACGTCGCCGTTCATAAGACTAAATGCAATCAAATTAACGCTTAAATTCAATTAGATATATTTTATAATTGTTAAATTGATATAGAGTTACTAGTGAAGAGTTTCTGTAACTACTGTAAATGCATTACGCAGATAATAGATGTACGTCGCAAAGCATCAAAAAAAAAGTTTGCGACGTGTTTTCATGCTTGCAAATCTTTTATTATGCCTTCATAACTTAATGTTCTTGCAACCTCGTTTTCAATAGACAACATTGCTAAGGACAAACGTTCTTCGACCATTGTTGACCTATTTAAAAATACAAAGAAATAAAGCTACACGTATTTATGTATAATGAAGCAAGATAGTTTATACTAACCTATGAAATGTTTTAATTAGTTTTAACTTGCTGAAGCTACGTTCTGCACTAGCAACAGTAACTGGTAAAGTAAGAGTGATTCATAACGGAATAACTAGATTGGGATAAGTTTCTTGCAGCTCTTCTTTGTAGATGTAGTTTAGGAAGTCAAATGCAGATTTTAGGAGAGCATTATTTTCCTCCTTTATAACTATGAAAAAACGTTTTAACTCCGATTCTAAATCCTCAGAATCTATATCAGCAAGCTTTATTTGCAAATTTTTGCAATAAGCAGACAGAGAATTTTCATTACAAACTTTGATAAGACTCTCAGATCGGTAAAGAAAGTCATAAAGCTTTGTGACAATGCTGATCTGTTCAAAACGCTTTTTTACTGATGCAATTGACCTATCAATTTGTGGCAAAAAGAAATCTGCTTAATACTGATGTTCAGGTTGCCAAGTGTGATCAGCAAACTCGTATGAATAAATCGATTTTTTTTTGTGAACGCACTATCGAAAAAACCTTTTCAATACCCAATACTTCTGCGATTTCTAATGCCTTAACACGTGCGTCAGAAAATCCATTTTCGCGATACTCCTAAAGAAACCCTTTTGTTGCATTTATTTCACTAGCTAATATGTCGAGAGAGGTTGCAGAAGACTGAAGCAGCTTATACATCATACCAAATAATGATTGATAATAAGAAAGGCCATGTTCTAATATATTCTGTCAGCGATCGTACTTCTGTGGCTGTTGCCACGTCACTTTTTTCTAAGGCATGTTCTTCCAATTTTTCAAGTGCCTCTAAGATTTCTTTTAAATAGAAGCGAAGTGGTTTAACACAGTTTATTCTACTTTCCCATCTGGTATCTGATTGTGGCTTGACTGAAATTGCCACGCATGATTTTAAAATTTCCCATCGAGGAGGAGACGATGAAAAGAGCGTGTATAACCTTGAAAGAACACCAAAAAAAGAAATTGCACTGATGGATGACAGTGCACCATCAACAATAACAAGATTGAGTGACTGGTTAGCACATGGAACATATAAGGCCTTAGGATTCATTTCCAGAAACCTTGCTTGAACACCTTTTACTTTTCCTTTCATATTAACACCATTATCGCAAGATTGACCTCGACAGTCTAAAATATTTAGATCCTAATTTTTTTGCCTGATTTAAAAATGCATTGAAAAGCCCTTTTCTAGTGGTATCATTTACTGTGAGATATCCAAAGAAATTTTCGGAAATGTCGATACCTACTCTAGGAGTACATGTTACTGATCGAAGAATAATGCTCATTTGCTCTTTGTGCGAAACGTCTGGCGTACAATTTAAAATAATAGAATAGTATTTTGCCTTTTTTACCTTAGAAAGGTTTTTGGATTCAATCTCCCTGGCTAAAAGTCTAATCAACTCGTTCTGTGTGTCATTGCTCAAGTAGTACTCCTTGGTTTCTTTGTCCCGAATTCTTTGCATAAGCTCATTGAGAACGGTATCATACTTAGCCAGTAATTCAAACACCCCAAGAAAGTTTCCATTGCTCCTTGAACCAATGGCTGAGTCTGAACCACGGAAAGCAAGATTTCTTGCATAAAGAAATAAGGTAATGTCTAGTATCCTTTTTGACACAGCCCTCTAAAGTATCCGCTCTTTATGAAGCAACTTTTGTTGTTTCTTGTCTATGGTAACTTGATTTGCAATGCCTGCATTACCAAAATTGAGGAAAAAGAAATTAATTAAGAAAAAAAAGTAACAAAGCAATAAATTAAAGAAAATTTCAGTTAACCTTTTCGTTAAGTCATCCATTGTTCAAAGCACTTGAAGTGTGCACTGCATGTTTCGTGTTCTTTAATTCTTTTTGACAAGCCTTCCCAAATGTTCGTTCCTTGCCGGAATGGTGAAGAAGTTATCCCAAAAAGTTTGCAATAAAAACAAAACAATTTATTGCTGTTCAAAGAATATATGAGCCATGTGCGTTCAAAGATTTCTCCATTCTTCATCTTGCGGTTATAATAATTCAGTGAAACTCGTCTTCTTTCTAAATTGTATGGAAATAAAATTTCGATCTTTTTGAAACCACGTTTAACAATGTTACACTTCTGTGCGTCAGAAACATTATCTGGCCACTCAGAAGAATCATCACTGAGAAAATTAGGCGGAATTGTTATGACATTTGACGTAGACTCGCATGTCAACCTATCTGACTACTCTAGTATTCAAATAATAATGACAATCAGAATTATTTGTAGTTTCTGTTGGTATCGAAACACTTCTAGTCTGAACTAATGGTTTCAAAAAATGTGTTAGCTTGGGGTGATTTGCGATTTCCTCCCTGGCTGCAGCTTTTCCTCTTCTCTTAGTGGCACCACTTTTCACTTTTTTCATACCAATAATTATATCGTGATATACTATCGATATATAATTATAAATTTTTGGAAACCTTTATTGATTGTTTTTTTTTTATAAAAAATACTAACAACGCATAATAATATTTATAATAATAATAATAACAATAATAATAGTAATAATAATAGTTATAATAATAATAATAACAATAATAACAATAATAACAAAAATAACAACAATAGCAATAATAACAATAATAATATTAATAACAAAAAAATCAGTTCAATGATAATGACCTTATATCATTTGAACTTTAAAATAAACAAATGCAAAGCGTAACAGTTTTCCAATGCTATACATTTGTTTCTTTAAAAACAATGCGTACGAGTGGAGTAACTCTTCTCCACCTTCTATTTTAATTGTGTTAAGTCCAGCCTTGTACCAACTGCACCTCCAAAGTCAAGAATTACAACTTCATCAACTTCTGGTGCAAGAAGTGTACAAGCTGATCAACTTGAAACTTTTAAAGCGATGGACTCTTTGAATTTCAATGATGCGATTATTTATTACCAAAAAAAAATCCCAAAAGATTTATTAAAGTGTATAGTTGTCTACAAATGTGATGAAAAAATTTGTTTTCAATCAACTGAATTTTACTGTGGTTTACCAAAGTAAGATAAGCTTACTTTAAATTATTATAAATTTATAAAAAAAAATTTAATTAATTGTTACTGATTTTCTTATTTGATTTTTTATAGGTTCATACTAAATCTTTCTTCTAAATTAAAATATGAGACGCATCATTGTGTATGCTTATGCTATGTAACAAGTTTGTCAAAAAATTTTGTAACTATTTTAGACAAATGGTCGATTTTGGCTGAAGCTATAAGATATTTGACTAATAATGAGTTATTGATAAAAAAACAAGTTGTTGTAGAAAGTTTATCTTCTATGACAGTCTTAAGTATTGGAGATACACTGTATTCTTCAAACACTATTGTTCGAGCTTTTGAATATTTTTCTGTTTCAAGAGCACTTTATAAGCGAATTTGAAATGATTATCAGCTTCCCAGTGTTTCTACTCTAAAAAAATTGACATCAAAAGCTTCAAAATTAAACAATGATGAATTTATTTTGCATGTTTTTTGCAAACTTACTAACCGACAACGACAGTGCATTTTATTAGTTGATGAAGTATATGTTAAAGCTTCATTAACTTATCACGGTGGAGAACTTTTTGGGAAATCTGTTAATCAACCAGAAAAATTAGCAAAAACAATATTAGCTGTTATGATTAAATGTCTTTTTGGTGGACCCACTTTTATAGTATGCATGATTCCAGTATGTTGTATAGATTCAGATTTTCAGTATGAAGTAGTTGATTCTATACTTGGATCAATTTCAAATGCAAATGGAAGTTGTGTTGCGATTATATGTGACAATAATAAAGTTAATGTAAAGTTTTTCTCTCTCTTTGAAACTTTAGAAGAGAAACCATAGCTGACTAAAAATAACATTTTTTTACTTTACGAATATGTTCATATATGGAAAAACATAAAAAATAATTGGATTACTGAAAAAACACAAGAAATTCAATTTAAAGATGATGATGATAATTTAATTGCAAGGTGGAGTGATCTTAAGAACCTTTACAACTTAGAAAGTAAGACACTTGTGACTCTTTCACGTTTAATCACAGCTTCTATCTTTCCAAAACCTGTTGAGCGACAAAATGTTTCTTTGTGTTTGAGAGTTTTTTGTGATGAAACTCTTTCTGCCTTATCAACACATCCTAAAATAGACCAAACCAATGTTAAAGGAACTGTTGTATTTCTAAAAATGTTTATAGACGCATGGAAAATTATTAATGTTCACAAACTGGGTGATGATAAAAGGTTAAGAGACCCATTGCGCTCTGTCATAAATTCGACTGATGATCTTTGTCTGCAACAGATACTTTCATTATCACAAATCTGTGAAGATATGGGTTGCCATAATGGAAAAAATAGAATTAAAACATTGACTATTGAAACATCTAAAGCGATAGTCCATACCTTAAAAGGACTAGTTGAGTTAGCAAAATATTCGTTAAGTACATCACACGAGTTTGTAAAACTTGGTGACTTTACATCTGACCCTATTGAAAAGGCATTTAGTAAGTTACGTCAAGGTGCTGGTGGTGCTTGTTTTATTTCGGTTCAACAAGTTTTAGAAAAAACTAAAATTGAGCACTCAAAACTACTTTTACAATATGATTCAGACTTTCGTGAGCTTCATGTTGGTCATACTTGCATGAACTGTCAGAGGCAACTAACACAAAAGGAAAGTGAAATATTTGATTCTTTGAAAATATTCACTTTCCTTTTGAATTTGAGTCTAGTTTAACTGACTCTGTTAAAATGGCTTTAGTATACATTACTGGTTACCTTCAATTTAAGATTGGTTATGAAGATCTTGACACTGATACATATTCATATTGTAATGAGTATGGTGCTTATCTCTTAGACTTAGATAGAGGTGGTTTAACAAAGCCAACTGACATTTTAAGTCAATTTACTTTCTTTTGTTATATGCTTTTTATTGCACTGGATATGACTTTGCAAGTTTGTTTGCATTCCTTATCATACTACTTTCAATCAATCAACAATTTTTTTTTTGGCTATTTTAAGAATAATAAGTGTATGAAAATTTGAAAAATTTTGTCAAATATTTTTTTAAATAATTATTCAAAGCTAAACACTCCACGCTCTTACAAGAAGCCAGCTCAAAAAATTTTAAAACTGAGTGATTAAATTAAAACTTGTGTTGTTTTTGTTGTTTGACTTATATAAAACTCTTTTGAATAAATTATGTTTCAATGAAATTTGGTAATATTTTTTCTTCAATAAATATAAAATAAGTATGCCCTTAGTTGAAAAATTAGATAGCAATTGTAATTTGTTAAGATAATTTTATAAATCAAAATAAAGCCTAAATTAAATTTTTACTAATCGGCCTCCAGTTATTTTTACGGTTTGCACGATTAATAGGCCTGTCTTTTAGATAGCCGTGCTTTATGTAATTCATTTTTTATAGTACAATTTTTTTAAAAATAGCTATTGTTTAAATGTAAATGAATATTTCAAATTGACAAAACTACTTAATATGTAATGTAATTTTAAAAAGTAATTAACTTTAACATCTAAAAGTAAACAGCTTTTTTTGTGATTTTTATTCTTGTGTACGTAAATTACATTTTGATAAAATCTTCTACATAACTTACTTTTAAAAGTAAAAAAACTAACATTATAATGAAAAATTCGTTACAAAAAAAAATTACTTATACGAAAATGTAAATTTACATTTAACGTTTAAAATTACTTAGGGCCTCATTACATAAGGAGTTATGTCCCGCTCTGCCAAGACGGGACGATTAGCAGAGATCTCGGAATAACGGTTAACTGCACATAATGTCTTAAAAGCGATTACATGAATTTTTTATCCCACCCCGCCATACCGGGATAGTTTCTCTGCCGAGAGTCCAGCTTTAATAACAGAGAAACTCGTTTGAACAGGACTTTTTTGTTTATGAATATGCATTATCTCGCCTAAGCGAGACAAATTATTTCTATCAAGTTGTCGATATTGCTAACATTTCTAACTGCTCAAAATATATTCAATTATAACTGCATAAAAACATTGGAACATTGGTATAAAAATATAATGAAAACATAGTAAAAAGTATGATAAAAACTTCTTTTTCGTTGAGGAAATGTTTCAAAAATACAAATGAGTTAATCTTTGCTCAAATAGAATGTTTTTATAATAAAAGAAAACAAAAAAGACGTTTGTTTTATAAAAACAAAACAAAAAGCATTTTATTTTTTTAAATGAATAAGAACACTAGTTAAACTGCTAGTTGACTAATAATTATAGTCTAACTTTTTATTTAAAACCTCTTTTCTATTACATAACCTATAAACCTACTAGCCTCGACGATTTTTCCGCCATTTTTTTTTTAACTTTCTGGAAAATTGAGACTTTTTTGCATTAAAATGATTTGAGTTTTTAAAAAGCGGCAAGTTTTTATCTCGGCAAAGCGGGATATATTCCCTCATATAATCAGGCCTTTAGAGTAAAACCGGGTCAAACCGCACACTAATCTATTAAAGTTTAGTAACTTTTTTATTGCTCAATTTTTCCATTTTAACTGTCTAGACAACAAAAAACTACAAAAGATTATATAAATATATACTTATTAAAAAATAATCAAGTTATCGAAGCAACTATATCTAAAGAAAAAAAAAAACTCTAGGCAACATTTTGATAAAACTACTCACTTGAGAAAACATCGTATTTTCTAATTTAAGTTTTTTTTAATTATTATTTTTAACACAACTTATATTTAAGAAATAATATTAAAATTTTTACATTTTGGCAACAAATAAATTCATTATTAACTACATATTTCTTTGGTAAAATTCATTATCAACTACATATTTCTTCGCGCAACCATTACCGACACATCAAATTCTCACATTATAACATTTCTATGTGCAATTGTAATCTACACTTTTTACATTTGGCAACATTTATTTGTTTGGCTGCAGGTACTCGTTCTTCATTATTGTTTTGCTGTGGTTTAACAAAGATTTAAATTTTTCTAAAATTCGCCTAAAGTTTTGCAACTATTTTTAAATTTAATTTACCTTTGGTTGCATGTTACTTTTTTATAACTTATTTTATTTGGTTTCTTTTGGTAGTGTGTTGCTTTTAAACAATTTAATTACACATTTTGTCGAGTTTTGACATGTTGCACTGCTTCAATTTCTTAATATATGATTGATTTCGGGCTTGAAAAATTGATTCAACTCCATCTCGATCCTGTTTTTGCAATGCTCAACACATGCTTGATACCAATCAAAACTCAAAGCTAGCGTAGTTTTTAAAAATGGCAATCGGTTTGTAGTTGGAGTAGGTGTTGCAGTGGGTGTTGAAGGTAATAAAGATGTGACTAAGCAAGATCGTGTAGGTACTGCGGAGGCTGCCGAAGTTGATAATGGTGGAATAAACAATTGTGTGATTGTTAATGCCTTATTTTTAATGTTATATTTATTAAGTGGAAATAAGCCAGTGTACTAAAAATTAGCGATTGCAAGCAAGCGTGTAAAACGTTTAACTCTCTCGTACAACAGTTTGAGCAACGGTGGAAAACTTTGTTCGCCTAAATTCTTTCATTTTAATTCTTTGAAACATTTGGTATGAATTTCTTTTCAAGCTTGTTTGAAATAACAATAGATACCTATATCCAATAAGCGAAGAATACTCTAGTAGACAAATCTTTATTGTATAATATTTTTTGCACAGCATTACGGTATCAAAATTCATGTGAGTGGTATGCTTAACTAATACTAAAATATGAATAGCACCAGTTTTGGGTACAAAAACCTTTTTCAGCTATCCAATCGTGTTCCATCCAACCTGATTTTGAATTTGAACTGTTGGTGGCAACTGGACCACGTCTTTCACTGTCAGAACAAAAGTTTCTTTTGACTTTTTATATCACAAATGGCGGTGTAAAATGCCCATCAGCGTTGCAATAATTGTTCGCAGAACAATAAATTTCGTCATTGTTGCCTGTAAGTTTAAATGCACGTCTTGTCCCTTTCCGACACACTACTGTTGCTTTGCCTTGATGACGCAATAAACCTGATTCATTACAATTTCAAATATGCAGCCCAGAACTTATGCCAGTATGTTGATATTCCCCGACGACGAATTCAAAATAGCGATAAATTGTTACTGACGTACAAGAAGCGGCTCTATTAGATGCTAAGTTGTCCACTTTTTTGGTTGAAATTTCTTTTGACCATTATCATGTAAATGCGGCTAGTATTTCATTTTTTTTATACACTTTTTTTTTTAGTTGACATTTTGAAGTTAGCGAGTTGAGTTGAATTGAGTGATGATTATATTGAGAAATAACATCTCAATTGGTTTTTGACGAGTAAGCGATAATTGTATTACAAATATCATTATAACTAATTTTTATTTAAAGCGGAATCAGCACTAAGTTAATTAGATAAAGATGGTCACTTGCAAAAAACTAAGCTAAGTAATTAATTGAGTGCGCAGTTTTTCCAGAAAAGATTTTTTTTCCTTTTTTATTTTAATTTAACTTTTTGATCTAGTTTTATAAAAATTATATAATCAGAATGTAAATTAAATTTCCAACAGGATAGTGCTAAAAATATTTTTATATTAGTTTTGATTTAAGTGCTATTATGTTCGCAACGATAAGAATTACATAAAAATTTTTGACTGCCAGTTATAGTTGTATAAAAACAAAAGGAAAAAAATAGAATTGAATTAGCATAAAACATTAATTCGAATAGAGGAGATGTTATAAGAATTTAGCATGAAAAACTATATAAAACAAGTTATTTGTTGACGTATAAGTTTATAAACATATATGTGTGTGTATTTCAGTAAATTTTATGTTACTCTTTTAATATTTTTTTGTATATTATTTTCAAATATAAAAGCTAATGAGTTAAATTGTAGAGATTTATATTTCAAATGTATTGTAAAGTAAATGCGTTTGATTTTATTTTTATGTTGCTTCGCAAAAAGCATGATGCATTTTTTTTGCTTTTTTAAAAACTTTTATAAGAATGCTTTATAGCTTTAAAGTAAAATAATAGAAATTGTGTTTTTGTTTTTATTACCAAATAATATCTTTGTTGAAAAGACACAGTTTGTAGATTTTTGACCTAACCCCAACGAAAACACCCGGAAAAATCCTTTTGAGGGATGATAGTAAATAACAATAGGAGTTCATAGCAATAAATCTTAAAATCAGGGATTACCGTCCGTGGGACTTTTTTGCGTTTAAAGTTCCAAATTAGAGTGAAAGTTAGTTTTCTTTATTTTCCGAATTCAATAATTAGTTTTACAAAAAACTATATAAAACAAAAAATGTTCTACATAAAATTCTAAACAACTCTAATCTTATTCATATTTTCACAAAAATGCGTTTTTAACCTTCAAAATTCGAGACAAAAAATCGACATTTTGTCTACCATAATGTCACGCTGAAAAAATATCTTTTACAGCCATCGTGTCACACTGAAAAACAATTTTTTGACGATCTCATCTAGTCGCACGGAAAAACAACGCTTTGTTTTGGGAAATGGCACTTGAAAAGCTTGACTAAGCTTTAACTTTTGACTCATTACGACCAAAATGCCTAATGCATCAAAAACACATGATGAATGCAGAAAATCTGAATGTGTTGTGTGCATGAAAAAAAGTGATAGAGAACTGACAGTTGCAGCAAAGGAAAAGATTCTTTAATTCATTGAGCCTGATTTAGACTTCAATGATGACAGGGTTCCATTAGGAATTTGTGTCAACTGCAGATTTCAACTTGGAAAATTGGATGGCTCCATGAAAAAGTTCCAACACTTTTCAACTTTCAGAACATCTCAAAAAAGCCTTCAACTCGCTGATCACTTATTTGTGATTGCTTGATCTGCCAAATAGGCAAACTGAGAGAAAAGGAGCAACATCCTCTGAACAAACTTGAGGACTCCTCTGAAAAATCAATCAAGCCTAAAAACCAGAGCATTGAAAAGAGATGCACCAAATGTCTTTCACTAATTGGTCGTGGACTCCCTCGCAACTGCACACTGGAGACTCGCCATGAAAATTTGAAAAAAATTGCTGAAGCTGATGGAAACGGCGCAGAGCTAGTAGCTTCAGCAGTTATTGCTTCAAAAGATTCATCTCCTAATGGAACAATTCGTTAAAAAAAGCCATTCCACTGCGAAGAGGGGCATTAGTAGCACAACAGCTGTTCAAAACCCCGCTTTCTACTCAGGATATGGTTTACATTCAGCAAAACACTGGACTCTCCAATAATGGTATGCGAAAGCTTGGCTCCACTTTCAATCAAATCAGTCCCTTACGGTTGGTAGAACCCAACTTTCAACTAAAATTTGATCAGGCAGGACAAAAAATAGCAGACAACTTTACAATTAGCAGCATGAACCTGTCAGAAGACAACCAGACTAGGGAGGTTTATTCATCTATTCCCAGCATCAAGATGACTGAATCTCCAAAGTTTCAAGAAACTTGGGAGATTCAGTCGTCTTGAAGCTGGGAATAGATGGAGGTGGATCAGTTTTGAAGGTCAGTTTCACTCACAATGAACTGGAAAAGAATGAGTTGCAGCCACAAAGTCCTGTTCAAAAAAACATGAAACTAACTTCTCCACTTTCAGCCAAAGCAACAAGTGTCAAGCAGCAAATGCTTGTTGATCTCTCTCAAGACACACCTGAAACTTACATGAATGTCAAGCAGATTTTTGGTCTCATCAAAATCCATGAGAAGTCTTTGCTAGACTCTTTAGTTATTTTCTTTGATTTGAAGCTTGCTACCATTCTCTGTGGAATTCAATCACATATGAGCAAACACCCTTGCTGCTGGTGTGAGACAGAGAACACAAACCTCATCAGATGTGGCCATCCAAGAACCTTCGGTCAAATTCGGAAGCAATTCGCAGAGTTCATGAAATCAGGCGGTGACATTTGCAAGTCGAGAGATTTCAAAAATGTTGTTCATATGCCCTTGCTTGATTTTCATGATGACATGCTTGTGCTGGAAGCCATCCCACCTATGGAGCTTCATCTACTTCTTGGTGTGGTCAACCATCTCTTCAAAAACCTCTGCGATCTTTGGCCAGATGCAAAGCAATGGCCGACCACACTGCACCTTTCTAATCAAACGTTCCATAGGGGCCATTTTAATGGAAATGATTGCCTTAAGCTGTTGAGAGGATTAGATTGCCTGAAGCAAATTGCAGAGTAAAAGCATTTCAAACAGGTCAATGGATTTAATCAAACTTTGTCTCTGTTCAAAGATGTTGTTACATCTTGTTTTGGAACCACTTTGGATCCTGATTTTGAAGCAAAAATTGAAAGCTTTAAACAGAGCTACATTATTCTTCCAGTCTCTATTACTCCCAAAGTACATACTGTCTTTCATCATGTTCCTCAGTTCATTAGGAGAAAAAATATGGGACTAGGACTTTTCAGCGAACAAGAAACTGAGGCTCTTCACTCAAATTTCAAGCCCTTCTGGGACAGATACAAAAAAAATCCAGAGAATCCTGATTATTCCAAGCATCTCCTCTATTGTGTCATTGAATACAATAGCAAAAAAATCTAGTCTCAGCAAGTCAATGGTAAGTTATAGCTACATATTGCTAAGTTGCATCTTAAAAAAAAACGTATTTTGGGGGAAAACCCAGATTAAAAATGATTTCAAAGAATAATCCATAGCTTTTTTTTCAGTTTCCTCTAGAACTAAAGGAAAGGTAACAAGAGAGAACAAAAATGTCAAAGAATCAAGAGAGAACGAGCCAAACCCAATGAAGTTGAAGAAGAATATTCAAACTTATAGAAAAATGTTTTTTCAAAGAAAACTAATCAAATTTTGGAAAATATGAATAAGATAAGAGTTGTTTAGAATTTTATGTAGAACATTTTTTGTTTTATAAAGTTTTTTGTAAAACTAATTATTGAATTCGGAAAATAAAGAAAACTAACTTTCACTCTAATTTAGAACTGTAAACACAAAAAAGTCCCACGGACGGTAATCCCTGATTTTAAGATTTATTGTTATGAACTCCTATTGCTATGTACTATCATCCCTTAAAAGGATTTTTCCGGGTGTTTTCGTTGGGGTTAGGTCAAAAATCTACAAACTCTGAAGAATACAGTTTTTTGTAAACTTTTATTTGATTTCGGTGGAATATTATCATTTGTTATTAATCTCTTTACAGAACATTTCTAAAAATATGCATTTACAACCTTATAATATTAATTTAACAAATTTTTAATTACTCTTGTTTTTTCTCTGATCATTTTTTTTAAATCAACGCTGATTTATGAAAATTACTTATTTTATTAATTTAGAATAAAACTTGTTGATTTAGAGTGGGAGCAAATAGTTTTACAAAAAAAAAAAAAAAAAAAAAAAAAAATCACGGTTTTTAAGATGCTTTTACGTTTATTTGTTAATTTGCTTCAAGATATCAGCGCAGCTGAAATGGATATTTTTTATCTTAAAGAATTTATTAGTTGAAATACTAATATATGACTTAGAAACAACCATCGTAGAAATAAAAGAGTTAGATCTAGATTTGATGAAATTACCCATTGTCAAAAGTATACGAAATGCTGGCTGACAATCAAAAATGTATTATTTAAAAACAGCAATATTATTCTAGATTATAAACTTTAAGAGGAAATTAATCAAATCTGCCAGCTTTGAAGTGCTGAAAAATATTCCTCTGAAACAAATTATCTATGTTGCAAAGTTAAAAGGTAATTTTGCCACCGCATTTCCACAAGCTTCACAAGATTTATATACAGGGATTTACATATTACATAATTCTAATAAGAACTATTTTAAAATATTGAAAATTATAATGGCTGCCCTTTTCTTACTTTATTTACAGCGAATGTGACACAACTTATAAATTATTTACCGCAATTTTTAGTAATACATTTCATAATATTCACATATATTTCATAATATGTGGTCAAATTTTTTATCGTGTAAGTAACCTTAGGTCACTTCAAGATTTCTTCCTAACACATTGTTAAATATATATATTTGACCCAATTGCAGCAGTAAAATTTAGAACTCATCAACGTAGCAATTATCTTTAAGACCGAATGTTTCTGACGAAAGTTTAATAATAATAAATAAGACTGAAAGCTTCTGATAAAAGTAAGACTTTTATCAGAATCAAACAATACAAACTGAAATGAAAAAATTAAAGTGTCTTACATCAATGTGTAAATGCTTAACCAGGGCACATTATAGATTTGCCATCAACTTATATAGGATGTCTTTAAAAAAAGTATTAAAATAAGATGTTTTTATTACTTTGGCCAGCAATCTAATATTGTAAAACGAGATAACTAAATAATTTAAAAAAAGTATTTTTAAATGCTATTAGTGTATAATTTTCGATACGTATATTTATAAAATGTAATTTTATAAATGTTTATACTTTATAAAATGTTTTTACATTATATAACGCGTTCATAGCTTACATATATTATTATTCTAGTTTTTTATCTCTTAAAAATGGTGTTACTTGTGGTATTACTTAGTTGTGTTTAGATTGGTAATAAAAACAAAAACAGAATGTTGAATCTTACTTTTTTTCTTATCAATAAAAAAAAAATATTTAACTATTTAAAACTATTTATAAAAATATAACACTGCATTCTTTCAAAGAGAAAATACAGATATAGATACAGAGAAATATAAAATATACTGAAATATACATAAATTTATGTATACAAACTCACATGTCCTCAAATAAAAGTCTTATTTTATTTAACTTTTCATGTTTAATACATAAATTCCAAATTAAAATAAAACTGAATAGCGAGCTTACTTAAATCAGAAATAGTTTTACTTTCTAAAAACAACTACTTCCTAAATAATGATTTCTTTTAAAAAAAGGTTGTGTATGGTGGAAACTTACGTAAATATAATATTTAAAAAACACAACACCTACTTTAATAACAGTAAGTAATAGTAATAAAGTCATTAAAAACTTGTCATTAAAAATTGATGATCATGTGTTTTTCTGAAGTTTGAGTTTAATGAGGTTATTTTAGTTGACAATTATAATTTTGTATTTTTTTAATTACTGAGTAGAAGCAATTACTTTTTTTTATTCACCCGGCCTTTTATTAATTTAATTATGAAAAACCAATGATTTTGGTTAATAAATATACTTTTGGTAAATAAACCATACTTAAGTGCCAAACCTAAGTATGTTCTTGTTTATATCACACAAGAATGTTTAGGAAAATATTGAAATAACCACCTTATTCGGTTTGGGTGTAAACCTTATATATTCACAATCTTTGAATTTTGAAACCTGGTGACTTATATTTAGTGTAAGAAAATAAAAAATAAATGTTACTAATTACTTGCTCTCACATTTAAGGTAGGGATGGTAAATATTTTAGGGTAATTGTTTTTCCAGGCTCCAATCACCACAAGTTTTATTTCTTAATCTACGTATAAATGATTGCTTAGCTACAGTTCAAGTTATACGTATATTACACTGTGGCGAAGCAGAATATTTTTGGTCAGTAGACATACGTGGCCAAGGTGCCCAACTTCTGTTTCTCTGGAACAATGTCTTTTCTTAAAAAAAAAACTCTTTAAATATATCTTAGAGCTCCTAAACCTTGCGGATCTTGGTTCAATGGCATGTAGGGCCGATTGTTTTGCTTATACTGGCTTGCGGTGGCAAGCTAATACTAGACGCAGATATTTACTTGAAAAGTTCTAAATGTTTCATGCCCATATAAAAGTACCGTAATTGTTTAAACCTAGACTTTTAGAGTCAAAAGATATTCTTGAGCAGGTGAGAGTTCTTTTAAAAAGAACTAAGAACATCCTTTACAACTTTTTTCTAAATGATGTTCTTGAGCAGTCTTGAGCAACTTTTTTTGTATGCCAAAGTGGCGAAAAATCTTTACAAAAATAAAGCGTCCTCTTAAAAATTTGGGGCTCCAAATTTTTAAGAGACTCCAAATTTTTATATTTGAAAACAAAGGAGAGAAAGTTAAACAAGTTTAAATTCTCTCCTTTGTTTTTAAATAATAAACACATTTACCCAAAAAACTTGTAAAAAAGAACTAACAATTATGCCAATTATTTTCCTTTCAAATAAACAACCCTTTCTGATTCTCTCATGGTTATATGCGCCTTCTGCTAACTGCTTTGTTTCAGCATTGTCTAACTATCAGGCCTTTCGAATGGTTGGCCAGAGAGTGAATATTTTTGAGACGGTTTAATTCAGAGAGTGGTTATTATAGCTAAAACATAGACCGGAACCAGAGAGGGTTCTATTCAAGGATAAAAACGTATTATGGATATTTTCAAACTTTAAAGGAAAGAAATACCAAAAAACAGCGCAAATCAATTGTTGCGGCAAACTAAATGTTATTGAGTTGAAGTTTTACTTCTTTTGCATTACTTTTGTAGAAGATCCTGTCAAAGTTATTGTAAAATATAAGTAAACTTTTTTACTTACTTTATATAAATTACTTTTAATTTACTTTACAAAATATAGAAAATGTAAGCTTATCAAGTTTAAATTTTGTTTTAAATAATTTATTTTTAACAAAGATTTGTTATTACTGTTAAAATAAAAAATATTATTTTATTTGTAAATCTAATTTACATTCGGTAGCATTTTACTTTTATGTAATTTACTTTCATATGCAAGTTACTTTTTAATATAATTTTTTTTAATTAGTTACTTTTATAGGTAAATGTAAATTACAGTTTGAGGAATTTTATATTATGTAATGTAATTTTCAAAAGTAATTAACTTTTAAATGTAAAAGTAAATAGCTTTTTTATGTGACTTACTTTTAGACGTGAATGTAAATTACTTTCGATGTAATCTTCTTTTACATTACTTACTTTTAAAAGTAAAAACACTTACATTATAAAGTATAAGTCGCTTTAAAAAAATTAATTACTGGTACGGAAATGTTAATTTAATTTAAAACGTTAAAAATTACTTATGTAATTTACTTTCTGATAAAAATTAACTCGTGTAAGTAAAAAAAAAGTAAGTAAAAGAGCCATCCGTATTATATATATCATAATTCCGATATTAATTTTTTTAAAATAATTTACAATTTATAATGCTTGTCTTTATTTTGCTTTATTTACTAATAATGTGGCCAAATTAAGATATTTCTCCAACATTATCAACAGTATAACTCTGACCCAAATGCAGCAGTAAATTTTAGCAAGCAATAACATAGCAATCTACTTTGCATACATAATTAAATGTTTTATTTGCGATCTATAGTTAGTGAAGTTGCAGTTATAATTGTTGGAGAAGATGGGGCTCCACTTGCTTTTAGGGAAGTTATTTATACAAAAAGTCACTTAGAAGTTATATTGAGTATGTGAGCCAACTTAATTTGCCTGGAAACCAATATAGTGGTGTGTGGAAAAAAAAAAAAAAGATTTTTTTTTAAAAATGTTGTAAATTGATGGTTTATAATTTGTGTGTTTCATTTGTAATAAAGTAAATGGTAATAGTTTATAAAATATAAAATGTTCCAAGTTTATACATGTTTATATTCGAATGACCTATTTATTAAGAATAAAGAGGTCATTCGAATATACCTCTATTTAACCTCATTCTTATGACTATATACCTCATTCTTATGATCTTCTTAATAAAGAGGTCATAAGAATGTACCTCTTTATTAAGAAACGAAAGTTTCTTAATAAAGAGGTACATTCTTGGAACACTTTTTTATTACTAAGCTCTTATGTGTTTTTTGGTACCATAATTAATAATGACCATGTTGAAGAAATATTTTACGAGTCACTAATTCATGATCACAATAATAAAATGTAAAATTATGCTCCCCTTTATTAATAAACTTACATATTCAAAATCAAAATTTGTACTTGGTTTACCTTCTCTGGTGCTTCCTGTATTAAAAAGACCTAATAACTTTGACTATGTGGCTTTTTTGTCGTTTACTAAATGTTAAGACAAATAAAAGCGAGCAAAACCAAAAAGGCTATATTATATAGATGGGGCTGCCATTTCCCGATTTTTACGGAGGAGAGCGCAACGCTAAAGTAATTAAAATTAAAACTTTTGTAGAGTTCTACTTTGGAAAACCGGGACAATGGCAGCCCTATTTATAGATGAATTTGTATTTTATATTTTTCAGATAATATAAGAAGTTAAATTGTTATTAGTTATTTATTTATTCTTAACCTGTATTATGTGTTGCTTATGCTAGTATATTTAAATACTAGAGTTTAAGAATATTTTTTTAATTTAAGAATATAGAACTTAAATATATTTTTTATATATTCAAATATAATTGTAATTATACTTGTTTTATATGTCGATCCTATATTAATTATATGTCAACTCATAGTTTATGAATCCCAGATGTTTTAAATACAATTAAAATTTTTTTAAAAATAACAAAAACCAATAGTTGCCAAAAAGATTGGTAACATATTTGATTATAATAATCAAAATTGCTATGTTTCGTAGAGCAAATTATGAAACTAGCTAACAATGATTGGCATGAGTAGTGCTAGGCTGCTTTATTATCCAACACTTATCTTTTTTTTACTTTTTATATTCTAGAAGTCAAATAAAAGTGTGTACAATAATGCTTTTGTACTTTAAAATAACAACTTTTTTTCTTTCTTTTTTTATTTTAAGGTATACGCAGGCACTTTCATTTTTTGTTATCCTCTGTCATAACTGATTTAAAAACAAACTAAGAACTTATGTTATTATATATAATTTAAATGGTTTTTATGAGTCGTTAACTAAAAGTTAACACATAAATAAAAGCGAGCAGAACTTGAAAGATTATGTGTTTTAATAAATTTTTCAAATAATTTATTAAATTAAGATGTTTTTAATGATTAGTTTGCTAATATTAACCCGTAATAACACGTTAATACTAACCCGTATAACAATTGCTTACGGCTAGGTCAGTTATGAAGCATGCAAATAATGTAAAATTTTTAATTGTTTTGTAAACCTCACACCATACTTTAAATGTTGATTTTATTGATGATTTAATACTTTCAATTGAAAGACGTTTTTCTGAAATGGTTAAAATCCATTTCTGAAGTTAATTTTTAAAAAACAGCTTTACTTACTGTTAGTTAACATTAAAATTCATACCATGCCAAAGATACAATTTTTTTTGTAAAAGAGTCAAGCAACAAGCATGGAACTTTAATCACCAAAAAGGTATTGCAACAATAATAACAAAAGGTATGGCAACAACAATAAGAACCTATAAAATTTTATACTGAGTAAATACAATATTTTGAGATTTAATTTAAGTTTTTAGTTCAAAAATCTTTAAAAATAAACTAAACCTTATAATAGCCATTAGAAACCTGAAATAACAACTAATATTACAAGAGGGAATTAGCAAAAATTAAAACGACAATTAGTAAGAAACTCAATAATGTTGCACGGTTTCAAAAACTATTTTGTTGTTGCTTGGAGTTTACTAGGTAGAGAGATTAGTAACCGAATTTCAAAAGCTATTAAACCATTTTAACGAAAAAATGGCTGTTAAACTTGACTATCTGTTGTTGTTGGAACTTCTTTTTCTTCGTAAAACAACGTTATAAGCATAATACAGCATTATATTAAAATTATATTGTAAGGTAATAAATTGATTTATGATCTACGAAAACAATACACACTGCATATTTTCACTATTTAATTATTAAAAATGTTTTGTTAAAGTGGGTGGTATCTACGGCTTTCCGTTAAAATTAATATGTACCTTAGACTATTAGTAAATACATAAATTGTATGCTTATGTAACTTTAAATAGATAAATAAAAAGATTTTATTTATTTATTTGTTATTTCTTTGTATTTATTAGGCAAGAACTTTTTATAGATCGCGCTACAATATATATACAAGTATGTAACAATTTAATTTATACAAAAAAACAATTTTATAAATTAATTTTTACCTAGGACTATTTTCAAAAGAAGCAATTGTTGAAACAGTATTATATAAACTAAGTCTTTTTGATAATATAGAAAGATGTTTGTGGAAAAAAGGATAAAAATCTAATCTTGTCTTTACAGTGTGCTCCCCAAAAATTCTAAGTTTTTGGGGAACACACTGTAAAGAAGTACTTTTAACAAAGTTCAGAAAATGTTTATTAAGTTTAATAAGGTTTTATCCAAAACTAATTGATATATTCATATTGAAATTTGGTTTCATAGTTGTAACTGAGATAATAAAACTAAGAAATATGTTAAATAAATGTTTTTTAATTTTTAGCTGTAGCCGCAATATATCTTACAAATTCTCAAAGTAATAACTAAACACGAAACTAGTTTTGCAATATCTAATTGTTTATTTGACTTACTTTTAATTAAGTTTGCTTCAATTTTTACTTTCAATTTACAGTAATTTATAATATAAACAGTTGTAGTTTTTGTTGTTAGATAAATGTAACTCTTGGTCTCAGCGCAATAAAACTTGACTATAAGCTTAAACATGCTAAATACATTTTGTTGATAGGGCAGTCTTTTTATTGAGACTTAAGCATCAGAATATCGATGTTAAAATACGAAACAACTGTGCTCACTTATTATAATAATTTTTCTAACATAATTTATAACATAATTAACATAAGTTAACATAAATACTTGTTTATTCTCTATCTATTGGTTCTAAACAAGTTTAAAAAAAAAAAAGAAAAAGTAAGACCATATTTAAACAATTGTTATGCAGTTTAATTCGTATACAATCACGGGCGCCCACAGGTTTTTTGATGTCTCAGATATGAAGCTTTCACAGTTTGTGCAAACTTTACACTCAAGGATGTGCACACAAATGACAAATCAGTAAGCCTTGCAAAAATTGGGATGGTGAAAGCCCTCGAAAAAAATCTTTAAAACCTTTGTTTCCCATGCCAATTAGGCATGAAGGTGAGGTAAAGTTTTCAACTTTACTATCTTCAACAAAACTTA
>NC_088929.1:34707500-34722500 GCF_038396675.1 Hydra vulgaris
AATGCAAAAATAGCATCCGACTGTCTTGGATTGGAACTAAGAAAGAAAAATATTGGCGATTACGTAAGTGGAATGTCACAAAAAAGTATTTGTGATAAATTTTGCGTGAAAAAGTGGACCGTATCAAGACTATGTTCTAAATATTGTTCTATGGGGAAGATGGCAGCAGATAACAAAGGCGTAAGACCGCGTCCCATCTCTTCTAGAGAGGATTCTATGATCGTCAGATCTATCAAGAAGGATCCCTGAATATCATCAGTTGAGATACAAAACCAATTAGAGCTGCCTGTATCGGACCGAACAATCAGACGATGTGTTTTTGAAGCCGGATTGTTTTCTCAACGCCCTGCAAAGAAATCGCTGATTTCACTAAAAAACCAGAAGAAAAGACTCCTGTTTACCACATCTCATATTGATTGGAATGTGCAAAAACGACAAACTGGCCTGTTCAGTGATGAATCGAAGTTCAACATCATTGGGAGCGATGGCATTTGCCGTGTACGTCGATCGGCCAAAAAATGCCTCGATTTACGTTACTGCCATAAGAACGTGAAGCATGGTGGAGGCAATGTATTGGTCTGGGGGTGCTTTTCTGCTAATGGTCTAGGTCCAATACATCGAAACGATGGAATAATGGACCGTTTCATGTATAAAAATATCCTGAAAGATGTTATGTTATCTCATGCTGAATGGAATATGCCAATAAAATGTGTTTTTTAGCAAGACAACGATCCGAAACACACTGCAAAAGTAGTCAAGCAGTGGTTTCAAGACAACCATATATCGGTGATGGATTGGCCGCCTTAATCTCCGGATCTCAACCCTATTGAGAACCTATGGGAGATCGTCAACCGCAGAATTAATCGTGAAGGTGTTCGTAATAAGGATCAACTGTTTGAACATATCCAAATGGCCTGGGCAGCGATTCCACAAAGTTTCATTGATCACCTGATCGAATCTATGCCTCAAAGATGCAAGTCTGTGATCGACAACAAAGGAATCGCCACAAAATATTGATAGCGAAATACAGCTTGGTCAACATTTTGTCGAGTTGCACTTGTTTTGTCCAAAAGGAAATCGACTTTTTTTAACACTTTTGATTAATTTATTAAACATCGTGTACAAATAATAAACTTTGTGATGAATAAAACTTGAAGATTTTTGTCTCCAAATAGTTACATAGTTTTTTCTCTAAATTTAAAAGATGCAGCACTTTTATATAAAGAAACTAAATTAGCATTATTTGGTTGCACTCGTTTTGTCCAAAGCAATTCTCTAAAAAACAGACTTCTGCTTACCATTGTTGTAAACATAAATAGTAAACAGACTTCTGTTTACAATTACTATTAAGACTTTTGCTTACTATTGCTATAACCATTATAAAAGGTTATGTTTAACAACAAATCCTGCTATTTTCAGGTTACAAAATCTCGTATTTCATCACAAAAACTAGGTTATAGAGACTTTAGAGAAATCTTAGAGAATGTCTATAATAAAGGCAAACCTGTTACTCCACCTAGCATGCTTGGTTCAGATGTTGTTACCTTACCTAAAGACAAAACTTAATTGTTTGCAAAGAAGTGTTTAAAATGTTTTGAAACTGAAAAATTTGCTCTTATTTCATTGTTCAATTAATCACATCCTATCTGATATAGCGCACAATTAGATTGATCAATTGCTAGACATGCGTATCACTCCAGCTTTTGTATCTAAAGCGATTTTAGACTTTTCTACAGCTTATGGTCTTGGCAATATACCTGCTATAGTTTAGAAAAATGTTATCCGCTATACTTTCAAAAATACATGTGCTTAAAAGAATCTTGTTTTACAGTCTGCTGAAAAGTGACATCTGTTATCTCTATTTTCAAAAGTTCTGAAATGCAATTTCACTCGTTTAATACCGTCTACTTTACCACCGTCCTATTAGTATTCTTTCTACAATAAGCAATCTTTTTGAGTCTTAAATTGACAAAAATTTAATGTTTTATCTCGATTCTTATAGCTTCGGACAACTTATATGTTTTTCAAAGTTCTTGTTCTACCACTTTGTTAACGGTAATAACTGATTGGTTTTTATTGTGCATTAGATGTGAAGAGGTTAATTCTATGGTTCTCACTATTTCTAAAGCATTTATTATAGTTTGACATGCTGGTCATTCCCATAGGCTCTCTTTTTACGATGTATCAGGTAACATTTTTTCGGTTATTGATTCTTTTCACATCAATCGTAGTATAAAAGTTATCCTTATTTCCTGTAACTTCAGGGGTTCATTATGTTTCTATTCATGGTCTTATACAATTTTTTATTTACACTAACAATTTTTCTGAAGTTCTCACATTCAAGATAGTATTATTTGCTTATGATACTACTATTGTATTTGCTTGTCTTTATAAATAGCTAACACTCTCAGCTTGTTTGAAAAGAGCATTTGAGCTTTAAAAGGATCTCACTTCTGCTACAGCAACTGGTTCTCAGTGGCTGGTAAACTTTAACTCAGATAAAACTCAATTTATTTCAGTTATCAGGTAATTCTTATTGCATTAATTTAGATCTTTCTATTTTAATGAATGATAGTCAATAAGTGTAACAATAATACTCAATGAGTATAATAATAATACTCGATAAGTACTCGAATGAGACTCGACTTAGTCGATGAGTCATCAACCCTGAACTTCTACAATAAACTTTTACTTCTAATCTTTTTTGCAAACCATATATCAGGCCGCAAACATCAGTTCTTTGGAACTTGCTCCCTTCTTCTTGTTTTCCTGAATCATATACTTTGCAATCTTTTTAGTCATCTGTAATTCGTTTTGTTGCTTTATCAACTTTTATATCCAGTAGTTTCCAACTCTTATAGTGGTTGTTTGCAGCTTTGTTATAGTAAAGGTGTTAAAAGAAAAACAAAAAACATGTTACATGTGGTATTTCCAACAAAACAGTCCCAAACAGAGCAGTAGATCCATCATATTTTACTGTTTACAACACACATCGTTTTATCGTCATTTGTTTAAGCAAAAAAATTTCTATTCGAATTAAAGATTGAAACTTCGATTCGTTGGTCCAAAAAAAACATTTTTAGTCATTGATAGCCTATTTTTATTTTAGTTTTTCCCAACCCGTTTTTTTTAATTTATGACTAAGGGAAAATTTTCTTTGCAATTATTTTGCCTATTTCTATTGCTAATGATTGTAACTCTATTGTATTTTGCTGCAAATGAAGTTTGGCTACTTCCCAATTGTTTTTGATTTACCACAGTTCCAGTTTTTTTATTTTTTTAAATTATTTTAAAATGTTGAAATTAAAATTATAAAATTTTATGGTAATTGCCACATTGGACATTTTTCTTGTTAAAATGTGACTTTTGAAGGTTGTTGTTTTACAATCAACAACCGTTTTCTGGTCATTTATTATGTATAAATATTACCAATTTATATAAGTTATTTGGAGGTTGTCCATAAAGACGTCATTCAGAGTTTAATATTTATCAGAAGTAGAAGTTTATTGGCTCCCTTCCGCGGAGATTTTTATTGAACATAAGGCGCTATAATATTCTAAAAATCATTGGGCACGAGAGCCAACATTCTCCGACTTCTTGCCATTAGTTGAGCTTAGCGTGACGTCCTTTATGAATGACCCCTCATCGATTAGTGCAAGACTAACTAACAAAAATCACTTCAACCAAACAGTAACAAAACAGTATGTTTATGAAGATAAATGCTTAACTCTACTTTGACTAACTTAAACATGTTGTTTGCTAACTTTATGAATTTTATCAAAGTACTTTTATATTACCTATATTATCTAGTAATGCATAAAAACTTAAAAATATTAGATTAAAGCATTTTAAAAATCCTTATGTCATTCGAACAAACGTAGATTGTAGGGTTTATGTGCAGAGTTAGATATATCTTTTTCGGGGACAGGACTAAAAATTAATATGAGACCGTAAGCCTTACAGAATAACGTATAGTTCATTACTCAACCAAGTGATTTAACTAATGATATAAGTTTGAACCATAAAATCAAATAAATAAATGACACATGCATGATTTCAACAATAGTATTATATTTTCTTTGGATATATTGTAAGTTTTTTAGATTCGAATAGCGTCATTTTGCAAGCTTTTTGTTTATCAAAGTTATTCACAATATCATCTTATAATACGCACACAAGCCAGTTTGTTGAAGCCGTTCTTGAAGCATGGTGGTACGCATCCTATTTTTTATTAACTTCATTTTAAAAACAGTATTTTTGTTGAGCATTTTGTTATCATTAGTACAAAGTAAATACGGAGCGCAATCTCAACATTAGAAAACATATCCTTTGCATATTTGTGGGTATAAGTGGATACATAAAACTTTCCAAGTTTAAGTTAATTTAATTTTCATCAAGAAACACCTTCGCAAACTCTTTTTTGAAAAGAGGATGGTACTAAGTTGTTTATTTAAGTTGTACCAAGCTTGTTTTTAGGAGGCTTGAAATTTCCAAATTCGAGTTTCATAAAAGAAAAGAGGAAGCCAAAAATAGATAATATATATGACCGGAGGCAAATATACCATGGGCATATATATATATTAAAAGCAGAAGCTAGTGATTAATCACTAAAGTAATCAACAACAAAAATTAAGCTCTCCACACACAAAATTTCTGGTAAAGTGACATTGGTAAATGAATTTTCACGTTTAAGAGAGTTAGCCGCACAATTAGAATATTAAATACAGAATTTTTCTGTGTACCACATTTTTCTGCTGCCGTTTGCTCATTTTCTTTAAAATATTTGCGCTTTAAAATGACTTCTCTAATCTGTGATTAGCCATTCTCATGAACCTTAGTGGCATCTGCTCTGCAAAATCAGTGTGGAAAATTAATTATTTTAGGTACACATACATAGTTGTTATACTAAATTCTATTAGAAATAATTATTTTTCACAGCTAAATTGAATTAGATCTAAAGTAAAAATTAGGATGGTTAACGCATTTACGGATTGTGACTCTCCACTGTATCTAAATTGAGGTAAATATTTAACAATATCATCGAGGTTGATTCATTCATGGAGTAAGGGGGAAGGAAAGGTCATCAAATTTTGCTGTAATTATACAGGGAAAGGGGGTCTCTGGAACTTTGACAAGTTATTGACAAGAGAAAGGGAGAGGAAGTAAAAGTAAAATTTTTGATTTAACTAATGGACAGCCCCTTTCAAAATCTCATAGCAGCATCCGGAACTGGTTGAAAAAACATACAGGTCTTCAAAATAGTTTAAAAAAAAAACTGCTTTTTTATTATTCTGTTCTTTTACTCATACTTGCACTATTAAACCTTTCCCTCATTGCTAAGACATTGTTGACTTTCCACGACAATTTTTAATATGAGCCTCGTGTGATTTAGAAATTTCAAACACTTCTCAAACATAAACTGCTTTATATGTCCCTAATTTGGCTAAGTTATACACATCTCTTAATAGTTGATCTTCTTTTTATGTTGCGAAACGCTAGGACCCATTAATCAACTGACTTTCAACACTTGTGGAATGAAGAGTAACTAAAAATGTTTAGATTGTTTTATTCAAAAAACTATTTCTTTTAGCACACAACTTACTTGAATTCTTCACAAATTTTGGATGACAGATCCCTATACAAGAATCAGCATTAAAATGCTAACGCAAAAAGTTATCAACCATTCAATATTACGCTACTAGCCTAATTAATTAGGAAACTATTTTTTTATTTTAATTTTTTTGTTCTTTAGCCATTTTATTTCCTTAAAACACGTTTTTTGGTGAAATGCCTCTAAATTAATTTATTTTTTGGTGTGGTTAATCGTAATTTTGATAAAAAAATTGTTATGCATAGCGATGAAGTTTTCTTTTGATGGAGTATGTTTTTAAAAGCAAGTTTAGATTTAAAGAAGAAAGAGAGATGGAAAAAGATAGAGAGAGAGAGAGAGAGAGAGAGAGAGAGAGAGAAAGAGAGAGAGAGAGAGAGAGAGAGAGAGAGAGAAAGAGAGAGAGAGAGAGAGAGAGAAAGAGAAAAAAAAAGAGAGAAAGCTAGCACTATTCAATAATGTAAAACTTGATTAAAAAGATGCGTTATAAGAGTACTGTTGTGTTAAAGCAATTATTTGTTGTCACCTTAACATTTTAAACTCATTTTTAAAGGCTCTTTACTTGCATATTATAAATAAAATTTATCTAGCTTAAAATATCTTTTTAAATAATAAATACAATAAATTGTGAGTAAAACTAAATTTTTTTTTGTGAGATATGGAGAATGCAGTTATGAGAGTGTATTTTGCTTTAAACTGCATGTACCACATACAACTGCAATACAGTGACAGTTTGTAATTTTCTATTGTTTGAAGTGTTTTTATTTGTATCTATTATTATATCAAATTTTATACACAAAAAGTGTGTGTATAAATTAAGAGACTAATTAAAACAGATTTAACTTTCACAAAAACTCTTTTTTTTCTGAAGCACAAAACTTGGCTCTTTACAATATTATTAAGGCTTACGTAATATTAACATAAAAACATTTGTTTTGCAATAGCCATAGTATTTTACTAGTCTAATGTACTTTTTAAAATTATTTAGGTTCTTTTCTATACTAGTTCGCTCAGCCTACGTAAAAGTGCATTAAATTGTAAACATTAATTTTCGCTACAGTTAAGTTGCATATATCAGTTTCAAGGAATTATTTTGGATTGAATATATTTCATATTCCGAATAAAAATTATGAAAATTGCATAAGATAAAGACATCAATATTTATTAAATGCAATTATGTGACAGAGTTTGTGCATTGTTTGTGTATGTGGTACAAAAATATGTTATGAGCTCAAACATTTCATCGAGTATATAACGAGATGGATATCTATGGATTAGTATCATATGAAAATGTCATCAACGTATCTCCTATAAAACAATGGCTGAGTGCCTTTATACTTTTCAATCTATTTGTTTTAAAATTATAAATAGGTTAGTAAACACAAGAGCCAAAGGAGAGCCCATTGCAACTCCATCAAATTGGTCATAATATTGACCATTAAAAAAAAATTATGACGAAATTGGCGGAGTTGCAATGGGCTCTCCTTTGGCTCCTTTGTTAGCTAACCTATATTGGGTGAATTTGAAAACAAATGGACTGAAAAGTATAAAGGCACTTAGCCATTGTTTTATAGGAGATACGTTGATGACATTTTTGCATCTTTTCCATCTAAAAATGACAGTGTAAATTTTCTCGATTGTTTTAATTCTAAACACCCAAATATTAAATTCACTTGTGATCATGAACGAAATCGTAAATTAACTTTTCTTGATGTTTGTATTGAGTACCAAAATAACCTCATAACTCGTATATACCATAAATAAACTAGGCTTTTGACTAATTACTTTAGTTTTACATCATTTCAATACAAATTGGAGCTAATTAAAACTCTTATTGACCGTACATTTAAAATAAACAACACCTGG
The DNA here is from genome assembly GCF_038396675.1 of Hydra vulgaris. NCBI lineage: Eukaryota > Metazoa > Cnidaria > Hydrozoa > Anthoathecata > Hydridae > Hydra > Hydra vulgaris. The sequence goes on from NC_088929.1 coordinate 34,714,975, forward strand.
GCAGGATTTCACGAAAATATTTAAACAACTAAAATAACTTTACTTAAGAATCAATATCCTAATAAATTAGTAGATAATTCCTTAAAAAAATATTTTGATCTTAAACACTCTGAACCTTTTGAAAAATCGAAATATGAATGAAAAGTTTTTCATATATTGGTAAACGATCTTTAAACGCTCAAAACAAAATATCGGAGTTAATAAACCTGTTTTGCAAAGAAAAATTAATCATATAATTGGCATTTACTTCTACTAAAAACTCAACAGTTTTTTTACATTAAAAGGTATTATTTCAAGAAATTTAAAATTTAACGTTGTTTATAATTTTAAATGTGCAAACTACTATGTTTGTTACATAGGGCGAACTGTCCGACACATTTCTCAACGTTGTGATGAAAATTTTAAGGAAGGTAAAAAATCACACATATTTCAACATATTAAATCCAACATTGACTGTTTTAATAAGGCATCTGCAGAATGTTTTACCATTCTGGATTCTGCCAATAGGGAAACTGAATTAGAAATTAAAGAAAGTCTTCATATAAAATCGCAGAACCCTTAGTTAAACAAACAAGTTAGGTACAGAGATATTGAATTGTTCTAATTTAATTTATATTAACATCCTGCCTTTATTATACAACATCTTTTGTGTAATGAATGTTAACTGTAAATTTGACTGTATTTTTATTATTTCGTTTGCATTTTATTTTTTATTTTAATTATGTATTATAAATAGTTTTTTGAATAGCAATTTTTAATGGATTTTTAATGACTTTGTAACCTATATATTGATTCATTTTATATTGGTCATTTTAAACTGATGATGAACTTTGTAAGTTCGAAACATGTATTTAAAACAATTTATTTAAAAACTAAAAAGTGTCTTTTACTTTACTAAAGTAATGATATCATTTGTGCTCACCAGAACTTTCGGAAAAATATATATATATATATATATATACACTGTCCTCCAAAACATTAGCAATCAAATAATAAATTGTTTTTTTTCTTCTTTGAAAACTAATTACAGCAATTTTATTTTTTTAATTACGCTTTGAATACAAAAAAAGCCTAATATTACATATAAGAAAAAATATTTGTACATAATAAGACTACTTGGAAATGAATGCACTTGTTTTTTTGTTTTTATTAGTACTTTAACGCATAAACGTGGTTCTCCTAAACATTAGCAACTTTTTATAATTACTCACAAATACTCACGGAAAATCAGCACCACAAGTGTGGAAGTAATGCCCAAGAGAATTGTTGTGTTGTAATTATTAGTACTTAACCAATGAGAATCAACTAATTGTTAGTTTTTGTCCAGAGATGAATATGGAGTGTTTCAATTATTACAATATTAATTTAAGATCGCGTATATATGCTGTTTTGGATTATAATGGCAGGAAACAAGTATAATTTAGCTTTTCAAGAACGTATTGTAAAAAATTACAAGAAAGGAGTCAAGCAATTGCAACGAAATACTCCATTAACTAGTCAATTGTATGTCGAATAATCAAACGATTTAATAAACGTAGTCCTTTAGAAACTTAACATAAGGGCGGAAGACCACTCAAAACATGTCCTTTCCGCAATCGAAAAATTATTTGTCATATTAAAAAAAATCCATTTGACAGCACTAATGATAATATTAAAAAACTGAAACTTTCCGTGTCTCAAAATACAGTTTGTTGACGGTTACACCTTTCAGGACTGTTGAGCTTTAGAGCAGCAAAAAAACTTTTTATTTCTCAGAAGAATTGAAAAGCTAGAATTGAGTTTGCAAATTCTCATAGAGACTGGACTATAAATGATTGGAAAAGAGTACTCTGGAACGATGAATCAAAGTACAATTTGAAAGGTCCTGATGGAAATTTAAAGGTACGTAGACCTAAGGGTAAATACTTAGATACTAAATACACAAGAGGAACAATCAAGGAAGGTGGTAGAAAAAGTGCAATGGTTTGGGGTTGTTTTTCTGGTTTTAGTGGAGTTGGACCTATTTACCGGATAAATGGAATTATGTATTAGTATGTTTATCGTGATATTCTCAAGGAAAAAGTGGTTCCTCATACTGATAATAATATACCTCTTTTATGGACATTTCAACAAGACAACGAATCCAAACACACCTCTAAACTCGTTAAAGGTTGGTTTGAAGCGAGTCAAATTAAAGTAATGAAATGGCCAGCTCAATCACCCGATCTCAACCCGATTGAAAATTTATGGTACCAAGTTGAACTCTCCCTAAAATACAAAGGAACCTTCAAAAACGCCAATGAGCGATAAAAAGCTTATAAAACCACGTGGAATGAGATTACACAAGAAAAAATTAATAAATTCTTAGAGTCTATGCCGAGAAGATGTTCCTTGATCCTAAAGAGTAAAGGATATGCCATTAACTATTGATATTAACATTTTTTAGGGTAGTTTTATAAAAGTTGGTAATGTTTTGGAGGACCACGTTTTTGCGTTAAAATACCAATACAAACAAAATTTCACATTTGTTTTTTTTTCAAATAGTCTTATTATATTAAAATCTTTTTTCTTATAGGTAACATTCACCATTTTTTTCATTTAAGGCGTAATTAAAAAAACAATATTGCTGTTATATGTAATCAAAGTAAAAAATTTTATTTATTTTATTTGGTTGCTAATGTTTTGGAGGACAGTGTATATATATATATATATATATATATATATATATATATATATATATATATATATATATATATATATATATATATATATATATATATATATATATATATATATATATATATATATATATATATATATATATATATATATATATATATATACATATATATATATATATATATACATGTATATATATATATATATATATATATATATATATATATATATATACATATATATATAATTTTTGCATTTAATCGGGTGGTTTTTTTCATTTATTCTCGCGGTTTTTCATACTTATTTTAGCAATTTTTTGAATTTAATCTGGCGGTTTTGAAAGTTTTATCAATTTATAATGAATGTTATGATTAGCTTAAATGATTAACAATAAAAATGTTCCACATATTCAAGTTAAAAATTAATTTAGATGTGAACTAAATTTAGATGTGAACCAAATAATCCGATAGCCGATTATATTTTTAATATTATTAATAATAATAACAGAAAAAAAAAATCTATCGCTTGTAGATTATAGTTTTTGTTTTCTCCAATTAATTCATCTAGCTTATTTCATAATTCCTCAGTACAACCTGACAGTCGAAAACCACCTCTTATACCAGGATTGATGTAACCTGTTGATTTACATCAACTGATCAGTAGTCGTATTAAAGTCTAACTTCTATGAACGAGTTCCGGTACTTCTTTTACACATTTACTTTCGTTATTTACAGGATTAATGTTCAAACTTTTTACTTCGACATCAGTTTCTGAGCATTATTCTTCGTGCGTTATTCATTTTATGGTTTTAAAAAGTTAAAGAGAAAAAGAGCTTAAATTGTATATAAGAAATTTAAATTAAATAAAAAAAAAAACTATTTATCATAATAAAGAAAAAAATAAATGCAAAACACCAGGAGATTAAATGCAAAAACCGTGAGATAAAATGCAAAATACAAGACTAAATGCAAAAACCGGTATATATATATAAATATATATATGTGTATAAATAGATCTATAGTTTGTTGGCTTTGGGAAGAGCGGAAAAAAGTGATTCTTACGCCAACACATACGTCACTTTTAATTACTTTTGACTTTCGTCCAACATTTGCGTGTTGGACAAAAGTAAAAACCATTTATTTAATTACAAATAAATCGTTTTTTAAAAAAACCACAAAAACGCAAATTTAATTGACCAGAATGTTTTAAAAACATTGTGAATGTTTTTAACAATATAAACAATGTTTTTATTTTTATTTTTTTTAATAAAATGTTTTTATTTTTATTTTTTTTAATAAAATGTTTTTATTTTAATTTTTTTTAATAAAATGTTTTTATTTTTATTTTTTTTACTGTAAATCATGCGCGGAGTGTTGCTACATCGACTATCTTATAGCCTGACTCGCAAGGGAGTGCTGCTACATCGACTGACAAAAAGCCTGACTCGCAAGGGAGTACTGCTACATCGACTGACAAATAGCCTGACTCGCAAGGGAGTGCTGCTACATCGACTGACAAATAGCCTGACTCGCAAGGGAGTGCTGCTACATCGACTGACAAATAGCCTAACCCGCAAGGGAGTGCTGCTACATCGACTGAGGGTTTGGTTGGGGCAGGCAGTCTATCATTATTAAAAAAAAAAACTTCTGGTCTTGCATTTTAATTTTTACTTTTTGTCAACAAAATATGGAAAAAACTTTCGGACAACATCTACGGGTTGTATATATATATATAGATATATATATATATATATAGATATATATATATATATATATAGATATATAAAAAACCCTTAGATGTTGTCCGAAAGTTTTTTCGATATTTTGTTGACAAAAAGTAAAAATTAAATTGCAAGACCGGAATTTTTTTTTTTTAATAATGATAGACTGCCTGCCCCAACCAAACCCTCAGTCGATGTAGCAGCACTCCCTTGCGGGTCAGGCTATTTGTCAGTCGATGTAGCAGCACTCCCTTGCGAGTCAGGCTATTTGTCAGTCGATGTAGCAGCACTCCCTTGCGAGTCAGGCTATTTGTCAGTCGATGTAGCAGCACTCCCTTGCGAGTCAGGCTATAAGATAGTCTATGTAGCAACACTCCGCGCATGATTTACAGTAAAAAAAATAAAAATAAAAACATTTTATTAAAAAAAATAAAAATAAAAACATTTTATTAAAAAAAAAAAAAAAAAAAACATTGTTTATATTGTTAAAAACATTCAAAATGTTATAAAAACATTCAGAACGTTTTTAAAAACATTCTGGTCAATTAAATTAGCGTTTTTGTGGTTTTTTTAAAAAACGATTAATTTGTAATTAAATTAATGGTTTTTACTTTCGTCCAACACGGAAATGTTGGACGAAAGTCAAAAGTAATTAAAAGTGACGTATGTGTTGGCGTAAGAATCACTTTTTTCCTTCCGCTCTTCCTAAAGCCAACAAACTATAGAACTATATATATATATATATATATATATATATATATATATATATATATAAAACATTATTTTCACCAAACCACTCCTTTGTTTTAGTAGCCCAATGCTTGGGATCGTTATCTTGCTGAAATGTAAAATCAGATCCTAGCCGAAGTTTTCGAGCAGATGACTTCAGATTTTGCTTTAATATGAGTTTTGATAGAAACTTAATTATACAAGTCAAGAAAAATCGCTTCATTTCTGCTCGAAAACTGGCTGAGCAAGCTGAAGAGAATTATGGAATCAAATTATCCCATCAGACAATCAGAAATCGTATCCGAGACCAGGGATTTCAAGGACGACTTGTGCGTAATAAACCATATTTGAGTAAGAAACACATGAAAAGAAGATTGGAGTTTGCTAAGAAGTTCAAAAACATACCGTTAAGTTTCTGGAAAAAGATCCTGTGGAGCGACGAATCGAAATTCAACTTAAAGTCATCTGATGGAGCCCAAAAAGTTTGGAGAAAAGCCGTAGAAGCCTACAAATTAAGCTGCGGGAGAGGAACTGTCAATTATGGTGGCGGTAATGTGATGGTATGGGGTTCAATGGCTTGGAAGGGTGTTGGAAAACTCCAATTTATTGATACTTTAATGGATCAGGTGCAATACAGAAACATATTAAAGCAAAATTTGAAGTCATCTGCTCGAAAACTTCGGCTAGGATCTGATTTTACATTTCAGCAAGATAACGATCCCAAGCATTGGGCTACTAAAACAAAGGAGTGGTTTGGTGAAAATAATGTTGAGGTCTTGGAATGGCCTGCACAATCACCGGACCTTAATCCCATTGAACATTTGTGGGAAATTGTAGACCGAAAAATTGGAGATCGGTCTTTTTCCAAAAAAGAAAACCTCAAAGTGGCAATTGAAGAAGCCTGAGAAAAGATTCAATCAGAAGAAACAAAATCTTTAGTCGAATCAATGCCTAGACGTCTAGAACCTGTAATCCAAGCAAAGGAAGGCCCAACAAAGTATTAAAATAATTGTTTTGTTATATAATAATTTATTATGGAACAAGTAATGCGTTTGGTCAAATATTTTTTTGACAATAAAAAAACGACCTAAGTTCATTTATTTAAAGACTGAAAACTTTGTGATTCATATTTTACATTGAAATAAAGAAAATCTATTTAAAAACATGTTCTTTTATTTTTATTAATCTTGAGTTTACCAAAAAAGTCCAAATTTACGAAAATACAGCACTTTTTTTTGGAAAAATATTTAAAAAAGTGTTTGGTCGGATAATTTTTTGAGACTCTATATATATATATATATATATATATATATATATATATATATATATATATATATATATATATACAGTAGTGGCCAAAAAATTAAGTCACGTCATAAAAGATAACTCAAATTTTGCAGTGTAAATTTTTTATTGAATAAACACAATAGAAAAAGTAAAGTAAATAAAAAAAAAGAGATAAAAATTATCAAAAATTGGTAATATTCAATAAAGTAATGGTTATAGCAGCAAATTATAGCAACAGTTTAAATGACTTGAATGTTATAGTTTAATACTTTGTCGGAAGTCCCTTATTATCAAGCACGGCTTGTATTCTTCTTGGCATACAATGTACTAATGTTTTACAAAATTCTCGAGTGATTTCATTAGTCCACACTTATTTAAGATCTTTTTGAAGATGTTTTGCAGATTATGGCTGATGTGCTGCAAATTTCTGCTTTATTATATTCCAGCAGTTCTCAATAACATTAAGATCGGTTGAACTTGAGGGCCAATTAGATAGTAATTCAATTTTATTATCAGTAAACCACTTCTTAATTGTTTCAGCTGTATGAAAAGGTGCTGAATTATGCTGGAAAATGCTGGTTTTAGTGATTTCCATGTGGAGTTTTACTTTGTCTTTCAATACACTTAGATACCTTTGTGCATTGACTTTTTCACCTTTTTTAAAGATGTGCAACCCACATCGACCTTGCGCTGTGATTGCTTCCCATACCATGACTGAAGGAGGATGTTTTACTGTTTTTATGGTATACTTTGGATTTAGGCGTTCTCCCACAGGTCTTCTAACATAATTATAGCCCGTGCTTCTAATTTGTTGAAACGTACTTTCGTCTGTAAACATTACACGTTCTCACCATTCCGGTGTCTTGTCTTTTAAACTCATACAAAACTTAATCCTAGCTTGTAATTGAGATGGAGTTAATAAAGGTTTTTTAGCTGGTCTTCTTGCAACTAGACCAAACTCATAACACAAACTTCCTCTAATTGTTCTCGAACTAATAGTAAGTCCCCTTTCCATAGCATGTTGTGATAACCTTGCAGACGTTGTGTGGGGCTCACTATTAACAACATTCTTTAAAAAAAGGTCTTTTCGTGTGGTACTCACACGTTTTCTGCCACAATTTTTGCGATTTGA
>NC_088929.1:34727500-34767500 GCF_038396675.1 Hydra vulgaris
GATATCTTTGTACCTGTATGAGAGCCTGTTATTTTTTTAAGTTGTAGCACAGCTGTCATAGAATTAAACTCTGAGTTTATCCAGTGTGCTGTTATGAATAAAAGCTTAGATCATTGTGATGTGTAGTCCATCCGTTAGTGGTAAAACTCAAAAAATCTGCTTTTGCTACATCATTCATAATTTGTATTTTCATTTTTTCATAAATTAAAGGAACAACTGTTTCAGTCATATGTTTTCTAGAGGGCATGGTGTACCTTGGTTCAAGATGCATAATTAGTTTTTTAAATCCTTGATCTGTAACTAAAGAATACGGTTCACGTAAATCCGAAAAAATTTTACTTATTGACAAAATGCAAATATATAATTGAACAATCTTTGAAAAGGTATTTTTAAAAACTGAAAACTTTTTCAATTCTCCTTGCGATTCTAAAGACTATGATATTTATAAAAGGCACTATCATGACTCATATGCTGTTTATATCTGGTGATGAATTACAATCGAAGGCTATAAGAATAACACTTTTCGAGTCTAATAATTCTACATTAGCGCTTATGCTATCACTAGTGCATAGGCTATAGTGATGTACAGTTGTACTTTATATCTTTTTTTTCACCTTATTTAAATTTGAATTTATTTAATGTCAAAAATTTTGTATCAGTGTTGCAAATATTTATAATTTATTTTTTATTCAGCACGTTTTTACAAATTACATGAATATTTGTATTTTCAAAATGTCTATAATGTGGTCATTATTGATAATTGTGTCATTTTTAGTATTAAATCTCTTACTTTGATTTTATTTTAATTTTTAAAACCTCTACTCAACACATATTGTGCAATTAACTTTAATATATAACAGCATTACTTATTTTTATACCAAGACGTGTTTCAAATCCTATAATAAATCCGTTTATTATTAATAATATACGATGGTATGGCTAACAAAACATGTTTCTTTTAACTTTTGTGTGTTATCGATTTGGTTAATACGAAAGCAATGTGTTGAAAGCATAAAAGTATAAAGAAAACTAATCAAAATCGGAAAACTAAATTCGAAATTTAAAGCATAGAGAAAATCTTAACTTAAAATTAAAGGTTGCAATAATAAAGCAAAGGTAAAATTAACTCGGATTAACTCGATTCTGATAAAAAGAATTTGTAAAAGGTTTTTGAAGAGCAATTTTTATATATATCAAGTATGGTTTTTTTTTTTAACATTTATTTCATTATAAATTCAGATTAATTATAAAAGTTGTTAAATTTATTTTGTTTCTTTGTTTTATTAAATAGCTATAACTTGACTAAAAAGTTGCCAAAAAAGAAAATATATAAAAAACTGTATATTTCTCATTTCAATGAGGATTATAGTGTTTGTATATCTCATTTTGATTATTAATGTCACACAATTTCAATGTGACATTCTAATGAAAATGTCATAGTGTTACAACCGAATGCGCGTTCAGGGTGAATTCAATGTATCATTCTATTTTGAGATGATTGTGACATCATAAACTTCTCAGATATAATATCACATTCTAAGTACAGTATGAGATCTTTTTTTGATATCGTAAGTTGTTCATGTTATGATATCAAACTTTCAACTCAAGTTGAGATAGTTGTGTGATTTCATTTTTATTATCTTACGGATCTCATTAGCATATCATATTATAGTATCATAGATCTCGTAATATGATATCATTTTGATATAATTATGATATCAAATTGCTGACTGGTTGTGCTTAAATAAAAAAACAATTATTTTTAAATTTTAACTTTAACACATATTTCTTGAAAAAACTATTCAACTAATTTAACTATGTAGATATTTAAACACAAATAGTTTAATTTAACAACAATTAAAAATATAAAGTTCTACTATTAGGTGAAACCCAGTTTCTGAATATAATACTACTAATTCCTACTAAATTCTCATCAAATCCAGCTAATCTAACCAGTGCCGAGAAAAATCCCTGTTATTCATACTAAGTTCTGACTAAAACTTGCTGATAAGGCTAAAGGCCGAAAAAAACCTAAGTGATCCTACAAAGTTTAAAAATCTGCTTATTCTAATAAGTTCCATGTAAGTACTCGTCAGGAACTTTGTAAATACTAATAATACGACTTACTAAGTACTTAATAGGATTAGACGGGTTTTTTTTCTCAGGATATATATGTGCATATATATATATATATATATATATATATTATATATATATATATATATATATATATATATATATATATATATATATATATATATATATATACATATATATATACATAATGAATATACTACAGATAACTTGATACGTGTACGAGTATCAAACTATCTGTACATTATCTAACAAATTGTTGGAGGAACTTAGAGCCGAGCTCGAAAAGAGAGACTACCAACTTAGCAAAAATGTTTTCTATACTCGGTGTTTATGCCAACACAGAAAAAGGTTTTGTACGAAAGGAGACAGGTCCACACGGTTCCAGTAAATTTGACGCAAGCCCAAGACTATCTTTGTGCAAACCATTTGATTATCTATTTTGTACAAAAACTAAAAAGAATGAGGAATAAGTTTGCTTTTTTTTTGACCCCAAGGCTGTATGCTTTATTAGTCATAACGACAAAGATCGGATCCCAATCAATATCACCGCTGCTAACAAACAACTTCCTGTTTAAATGCGTTTAAAATATCGAGTTTTTCTAACTGACCATGAATGGGTCACCGCTGCAAAGCGCAAGCTCACCCAGTCTCTCTACGCAGGCATCGAATTCATACTAGATGGGCTCGAAAAATCTGAAGCAGTAACCTATTTCGTCCCACCTATGTTGGTGCTCAATCTGGAAAGCATTCATATTTGACAGCAAATGGTCACGAATTGGACTTTTTTGTTGTCTTTAATGTTGACTTAGAGGGATAGATTCTCCTTCTTAATAATTAATGAACTCATCTTGATGCTCAAGGAATTCATAATCATTTTTAATTAAAATCTTTATCAAAATGCATATAGCAAGACCTAAAAATTAATTATCTGCATTGCGATGTTTATTCAAGATAGGACAGCAAATCATCTTTTGGATAAGCAGAATTTTGATTTTGCTGAAAAGATCTATGCCTCGACTTTTTCAGGTCTTACGATTGATCAGTTTTCAACGTTGGTTAAGTTTATTGATCAAGACGGCGAAACAGAGTTCGATGCTTGTCATTTTATTGAAAGATCAGGAATATAATTTTTAGCTGTAGCTGCAATACATTAAATAAATTATCAAAGTAACAACTAAATACCAAACTAGTTTTGCAATACCTTGTTGTTTAATTGACATACTTTTAATTAAGTTTGCTTCCATTTTTACTTTCAATTTACAGCAATTTATAACATAAACAGAGTTGCAGGTTTTGTTTTTAGATCAATGTAACTTTTAGTCTCAGCGCAATAAAACTAAACTATAAATTTAAACAAGCTAAATGCATTTTGTTGATAAGGCAGTCTTTTTGTTGAAATTTGGACAGCAGTACGCCAATGCTAAAATAAAACCCCAGCAAGTGTGCGTACATTGATTTAGGGTCTGTTGTCATAATTTTTCTAAGCAATACTTACTTATTATCTAACTATACTTTCTTCAAAAAATTTGTTTATTCAAAATAGGAAGAAAAATCAATATGCAGTTTAAATCATATACTATCTTACAACATAACACTTTAACGCGTTGTGCAAACTTTGAATTTTAGATGATGAAGATGTGGCAAATTTTTAAACATTACAATCTTAAAGCAAATTTAAATTCATTTGGAGATTTTAAATTTTGTAGAAAAATATTGTTAATAACATAAGTTATTCATTTTTTTCGGAAGGAGAAAGAGAGGGGAAAGGGAGTGGGCGGAAAAGTTGTAATATTATTAACTTTTGTAATTTAGAATATTTTTCTTCGAAATTTAAAATCTGTAAATGTATTTGAATAAATAAGGTAGTAAAGTTAAGAGTTTCACGCCATTAGTGCTTTTATTATTCCAGACCTCCACTATTCCGATTTTTTGCAATGCATCCTCATTTGACATAGGTATGACATAATTAAGTTTGAAGTTTGCACAATGCGTAATATTTGAAAGTGTCATATCTGAAACATCAAAATATCCTACGAGCGCTTATAAATATTAAGCATTGTATTACTACAATGGATGATTACCTAGAGATCAACTTTTGGAAATAAAAACATAATTTAATTGTTTTTTGAAAAACTTCCTTACCCTTTGTTATCATGCTTTACATAAATTATTGTAATATTAGAACATTTATTATACATCTGAATTGACTTACGTTTTTATTACTGGTTATATCAGTTGCCAGCACTTGCCATTGACTATCAGTTACACTGTTTGAAAAATTTGACGCTTAAGACATTAACTTACAGATTTTTTGATTAGCGTTAAAGTTTAAAAACAAACAAGTAGGCAATCTGACACAATAAGTTTCACATTCATTGATGTTACCTACTTCAAAATGTATTGAAGCAATGTCTCCATTAAAATACTTGTTAAACACCAAATTAAATTTTGCATGTAAAAAACATGGTAGCATTCTTATTTAAGATTTGACACATAAAAGTAATGCGCAAAAAAATGCTAATCTAAATTAAAGATTAAAAGTTATTTTAGTTTCTGTATATACTAATACCTAAAAATACAATCCTTTTTGTATATACTTATATTTAATTTTCTATATATATATATATATATATATATATATATATATATATATATATATATATATATATATATATATATATATATATATATATATATATATATAAATATATATATATATATATACTAGCTGGAGTTACCCGGCGTTGCCCGGGCCAATATTTAAACTGGCTTACCTGATATCTGTACACAAAAATGGTCCCAAAAATGGTCCCCAAAAATGGTCCCCCTGACCCCATGGTCAGGGGGGCCAATTTTTGGGCCGCCTCTGACCCCGGGGGTCGGGGTACGGGGTCAAAACCCAGATAAGAACTTTCTCCCCCTCGAGGACTACCCCCATGCCAAATTTCATCGAGATCGGTCCGGCAGTTTGGATTTCTATAGAGAACAAACAAACAAACACACACACACATTGCCCTTTATATATATTAAGATTTACATATTTTATGCATCTGTATAATACATTTTTACATGATGTTTTTACATGTATCATTCTTTTATTTTACTTTAACTAAATTATACTTTCGTTTTAATTTTTGTTTTACTTTTCTGTTAAACAAGGGAACAAATATTAAATTTATACCATAGCTTTATGTTATATATATATATACTATTGGAGTATTACACACTTTAGCTTATTGTAGTATATTTTCAAAAATTTGTATGTATATACTGCAAATACATATATATTTAAATAGTAGAAACAACAACAAGATTGGTGTTAAGAAACTTATTCTTTGACGCTCAAATTGAATCCAACAATCAGAAGAAATAAATAATGTAAGAAGGTATTATTCTAAGATTGAAAAATTTTGAAAAATAAATTCAAAAAATTAACAAATGAGTTTTTAAACAACTACATAATCATCAGATAGAAACATATATCAATATACTAAGATATTCTCTATCTTAATTTTTTCTTTTGTCTACCAACAACTTTGTTTATCACATTAAAAACTTTATTCAAAGAAAGAGATGCAAATATTTATTATTACTGAAAACTATAAATATATGGTTGTTACTGAAAAATATTTTTGTAACTAAAGACCGAAGCCATCATTATAATCTAAACTATAAAATTTTTAATGCGCTTGCGTATAATAACTTGACGCTTCTAAACAAACGTGAGATAAATAAACATTTTACATTTTTATCTAGACACCTGTCAGGACAGAAGAATCATTTTATGAATGCAATATTTATCGTAATAGTTATTTATGACATACCTGAAAAATAATGGTTTCATTGCTTTATAAACTCCGTAAATTTATATTTTTAAAAACGTTTACACTTTTATTTTGTAATAATTTAACATAAACGCATTTAAAAAAAAACATACTTTTTCAATATATTGAATACATTATTCGATTTTGTAAATTCAAAATATAAATTAAAAACTAGCTTACTAAATATAACTACACATACAAGAATAAAACTTGAACTGGATTGAATAATATAAATTTTTTAAAACTAAATTTAAAAAATAGTGTATGAAGATAAAAAGATTTCAATATTTTCCAGTTGTGGGAATATTTAAGCTGTATTTAATTTTTTACTCCTTTAAAAGATTTTCCTTAGTTCGAAAATCATACCATTTTGTTTTAACCTGACATTTCGAAAGAATGTATTGGAAAGTTTAAGTTAAGCTTCTTTTATTCTAACACATGCGGCTTTATGGAACTCCGTAGTATGTGTTGTTATGTAGATCACAAAGTCTTTGATCTATATCCACCAATTTTAGTTCTTAATTACAATGCAAGCATTGGATGAGCCGTTTTAAATTCTCTATTTAACTTTGAATGCACCTACGCAATATTTTTCTTTAATCTATCAACGTAAGGCAATATTTTTCCGTTGCAAAGCAGCAATAGCGGTTCTGATAAATTAAGTTCTTTTTTTATTTATTACAGCTGACCGCTATTTTTCTTTTGTTTTACATTGTTTTATTGAATTTTGAGATAATCATATTTCTCATATTTCATGGCGAAGTGCAAGAGACTTGAAATTATTTTGAAATCTTTTTTTAATGAAGTTACGAAAGTCTAAAATTTTACTCCCGCATTATTCTACTTCGCAGTTAATGTCTAATTTTCAATCAGTAAAAAATCTCATATTAAATTTTTACTACCATTATTAAGTTTTTTCTCCGTAAAAAAGTTTATTTTGTTGAAAAATATATTTGAGCAAGATCGTTGTGTTTTTTAATAGTTTTAGTTAATGTAATTTTTAATCTCAAATTTATTCAAAAAAGAATATGCTTAATGAGGGTGTTATTTAGACATCCATTAAAAAATAATTTAATAATTTTAAAAATAAAATATGCTGATATGCTGTCAAACCGTTGGCTCTTATTTCAAATACATCTTTTTTTAGTTAATACAATTTAGCCAATTAGGTTATATATGTGTGTCCGTTTATAAATGTAACTTTACTTTTCTTGTTATTTATTTATGAAGGTTGATTTATTATTTCTTTTTAAGCTGAAAAGAAGTCGTCAAAATAAATAAATAAATATATTTAAAAAAACAACAAATCTAAATAAACTAAAAACATAAAATAGCAATTTTTTATTTGAAATGAAACTAACTTTGTTATGCTATATTTCGGTTTCAGTTTTAGTAAAATATTTGCGGGAATGTCGCTTTTGATGTCGAACTGGTGTACCCAAAAATTTGGTTTATTTCGGTTCATTTCGATTTCAGCGTTTTTCCTGGTTTGGTCAATCACTACTAGGCATATAAATTTTTCTATATTAAAGTTCATAAAGTATCTTATATACGCTAATTACATACCTTTCTGATCGTTTTATATATTATTAATCATGTTTTATAAAAGATCTTATGTAAGACAATTTTATATATTCTTTATTATAATTACTATATTTGAGCTATAAAATTACAATTTAAATATATGAAGTAATTAGTGTTTGGAGATGTTATGAATATAGTTAGATGAACCATAAGGTATAAATGACGAATAATGCAAAATAATTTTTTTTTTAGTGCACTAAAATGGGTTTGTACCTCAATAATTAAATAAAACGACTGCGTAAAGTCACCCCATATCATGATTTAACCCAGTTTTAAACAAGTAACAAAAAAAAAAGTATCAGTTACGTAATTAAGTATTACAATGACATCATGGGGATCCTTGTCAATCTGAAACGTATTTTGATCATCTTTTCCTTTATGAAAAAAACCACTTTATTTTTAAAGATTTCATTTTGATGGAATATTTAACTTAAATTCCAAAAGACAACGATTAAAAAAAATAAAAATCAGTTTATAGAAACATTTAATACGTTAAAAAAAAATAAAAAAGTTTTGTGATAAAGCTTACAAAAACATTCAAGTTACAAACTAGGCAAACACATAAAAATATAACAAAAAAAGTAGTGTTAGAAAAAGCAAAAAACTTATCAAGCTTGCTGAAATAATGTGAAAACCTAAACAATGGCAGCATTTAACAAAAAGGCAATACAAAAATACTAAATGATAATAATATATAAAGCGAAACTGATGTTCGTGTGTGAAAATTATTGTTGTATATTTATAAACAACTCAACTGGGATCCACATCTTTTTCCCACCTCTCTAATTTAGTCTTTGATCAGTCGTTAATATGCGCCCTTAATAATTTTTATACCAGTTTCTAAGTAAATAGTTTTTAACTCTTTATTTGCAATATGTTATTAAAAGTGACTAAATATTTATTTACTTAACCAATTGCTATAAAAGCTTTATGGTACATGGTTGCTACATAAAAATAATTTCAAAAAATGACTAAAAATTATTTAAGATAGTAAACAATATTAAAATGTTATTTTCCTCCTTGCCGTTGAAACTACAAGTGACCAAACTTGATAGTTGCTACTTTGATCATTTTGAGTTGAATTGCATCTATATTCAAACAATAATGATAGTATTATTTCCCAATTTATTTACAAAAACTAGAGTCCTCTAACTTTTTTTCTAGTTGCTATAATTTATCTAGTTCTTACATTCATTTTTTTATCTTTTGGGCCAATACATCATCAGAAAAATCCTCTCTGCTTACAGCATTATTTTTATCTTCTCCTTATTTTCAATAATAATAGCTAGTTAAATAAATTTGTCATAAAAAAGTAAGATGTAGAACAAGGTATAATCTGCACACAGTAAGCTAAAAAATGCTCCTCTTTTTCGGAAATCTTCATCATAAAAATAAATATAAAATCAAAAACCATACATGCTCATGCTAAAAGCAACAAGCTTAAATACATTAAAAAAAAACAATCATTTGTTCCTGCAATGTTGTCACCAGCTTTACCGTTAGCTTAAATGTTGTTGCCTGTCAAACTATCGATCATTGTGAGGAATCAAGCTTTTTTGGTGTTCGAGATAACTAACGCTCAGATATGGAGCAAATTTTAAACATTTATATGTTTATACTTATATTAAATATTGATTTTTTGCAAAAACATGCAATGATTAGTGGCTGGGAACAAAACATCCCTTAAAGTTCATCTCTCCCCCTCACCCGAAACGTAAAGAGCAACGAGATGATAAATTATTTTCAATACTATTTTCAATTAGACTTATAATCATCGATATATTTTTGAGTTTCTCGATGATTATAATTTATTTATTGATTATTTGTTGAAATATTTTGATGAAATACATAGGCTTTTTTGTTCCTAGCCACTAATCTTCGGAATTTTTTGCATAGCTTCATTATTTGACAGAAGTATAAACATAGAAGTATTTAGAGTTTGCTCCATGAAAAGTTTGGAATTTAGCAATCTAAAACACCTAAAAATGCTGGATTCGTCCCACTAATATTTTGAGTTTGAAACTGCTTATATTATAAACAATATTTTATTTTTTTCAAGTTGTATATATATAATATATTTTGCATAGTTAAAACTAATTATAATATGGTCGTCCGTAAAGTAGGTACACACTTTTTTAAAGAAAGAAAAACCTCAATTTTAAAAACTTACTATAATAAATCTTATTTTTGGAGCAGTTTTGAGGAAATTATTTAATGCAGTTTTTTATTCTGCAAAAAAGTGCATACGTACTTTATAGAATTGAACTGAATTTTACAATTACTGTCAAAAATTTGTAAACCTATTAGAACCATTGAGTTTATTTTAATTTCTTGTTGAAAAATTGAAATCACAAGCAAAATATATTATTTGGTGTATTTCGTCGTCTTCACATAAAAACAAAATTTTATCGAACTCTTCTAACATTAATCCTCTGTCATGTAATTGCCGGTAGATTGATTTATGTCCACAAAAAGGAAACTGTTCAAGTGAAAATATCATTTATATATAAAATGCAATAACAAACCCACAAGATAAAGGCATCTATTAAACTGTGCTTACAGAAAAAACAAAAAAACAAATTTTTTACGAGCATAAAAATTGTAAAAATTTGATTCAGAATTCAAAATTATGCAAATAAATAAAAAAATTATTAAGCAAAAACTTTTATTTTAATGAGTTTTAATAGATTATATTTTTTTAACGGTTTATTAATTAAAGATATTCTTGAAACTATATAATAATCTTAGTTTTAAAAAATATCTGTAAACTGTTAACAGTTTCTAGATGTTTATTTTCTCCTTAACAGTTGAAAAAATTAAAAGTTGGAAAATATAAGAGTAATAATTATTTTTTGTTAAAAAAATCAATATTTTACGAAATTTATCTATAATAAACATCTTTTTATGAATGTGTTGAAAATTTAATGACAATAGAGTACTAATTATATATATATATATATATATATATATATATATATATATATATATATATATATATATATATATATATATATATATATATATATATATATATATATATATATATATATACATATATATATATATTTATATATATATATATATATATATATATATATATATATATATATATACATATATATATATATAATATATATATATATATATATATATAAATATATATATGTATATATATATATATATATATATATATAAATATATATATGTATATATATATATATATATATATATATATATATATATATATATATATATATATATATATATATATATATATATATATATATATATATATATATATATATATATATATATATATATATATATATATATAAAAATTGAAAGTAATTGTGTAACCCACAATAAAAAAGAAAAGAATAACTTTTCTAAACCATTCACCAATAGTCATATGCAATCAACATTTTTCCTATTCCAGCTTTTCGTCTTCTTCCTGCTTAGTTTAATTTTAAAGATAGGGTAGTTTTAAAAATTGTTCTTAGTAAATAAACGTATACAATCTCCTTCGTCTTAAACTCCAGTTTGTCCCATATAATTAATCTGCAAAAATATAATACCTGAACATAACTAAAGTTACAATTGGTTAGACTTAAATTATTATAAAATCTCATTTACTAGAAACCTTCAAAAAGTATTTTGTTTAAACTACATAATTTATATAAAGATATCATACAAAATAAATAAACCGATCATAATATAATATTTACCATATGCTTATGTATTTTTTTGTCTTTTAATTTTTCTTCTGGAGTACTAAAATTCTATACTGCTTTAGTGGCAATGACGCTCTGTCAGGGAAATCATTATTTGACATATCTTTGTTACTCTTTCTAATGCTTAAAACTAAATTTGATGTGTTTTGTAGTTCACTAAGTTGCACTTCAATGCTTACCAATCGTGCAAATAATACCTGCATATTTTTAGGGGATATAGTTATATCTTAAAACAATTAATTTAATATTATTCTTAAGAAACCATACAACAAACTACATATAACACTTAGAGTTTATGAAAGTAGATACAATATTCAAGGATAAAGAAATAAAATGAAAGACAAAGGGGAAAATTTTTAATGATAAAAATATATACTTTCTAATGGATACATAATATTTTTATGAGTTTTGGAACTTGCTGGTGTGTTTTCAAAAAATTTATATTAAAACAATGTTTCTCTCATGTTTCTAAACATTTTTTAAAAAGTATTATTTTTTTGAGTATTATTAATAATAAAACTTTTAAAAGTAACATCATCTATAAAAATATACTTTTATATTTATACTTATATTCAATTGATCTTAGTCAATTAGATAAATCTAAATACACGTTTATATAATGAATAACAATGAACCATAGGCAGCTGTAAAACTTTAAACTCATATGAGTATTATGTCTTTGTTTCTTAGAGGTAATTTCAAAGTTGGTTTAAGTTTTGACATGTTGATTACTGCACAATAAAAGGTTCATAAACACTCATACATATTGACCGTAATTTATGAAAAAGTTTTTAAAAAACTTATAAAAGTTAAAGCTAGGAATGAAAATTTTCAATCATCAGACAAAAAGACTTTTGAATTAAAACTTACCATTTTAAAAACTTTGTTCATTCATCTTCTCAGAGCAAACATTGAACATCTGCAAAGAGTTTGAATTTGCAAGTAAATCCCAAGGTTTATTAATATATTTTGAATTATCATATGAAATTGAGGATAAATCGCTACTAAAATATTCATAAGAGTTATCAACACCAAGATATACACAATCTTTTGTCTTTTCAATCTTCATTTTGATTAATCATTTTTGCCGCCATCTTTTTTTATCTCCAGAGCAGAAGTTTATTCTTTTGCTAAGTCCAATCTTGCATTGCTATAAAAATCAGTAAATCAATTAATAAATATTTAAGTTATAACTATACTTAAGGTATAACTTATAAGTTGTTAACTATTGTGCGCAAACTAAATGTGAACAATATGCAATGAAATCAATTAAAAACTAATAAAATCAAAAAATAATGTTCCTATGCCTCAGAAAGAAGAAATATATTAAGGGTTGTTTTGATTTAAATCAATTTAAATCAAGATTTAAAGTAGACGAATATAAATCATGATTTAAATTGGACGAACAAAAGCCATGATTCAAATTGAGCTTTTTTGATTAAAATTGTTTTTAATGATTATTAATTTATTTACCCCCAAGTTCAAGATTATCTCATTATTCAATCAATTATTATAGTCTAGTCATTAGTGTTATAATATAATGTCTGGCAATGTTAGAAAGCTCTAAATAAGTAGAATTAGATTCTAGTAACATCACTTTTTGTGCAATGCGTTTATGTTACTAAAAGGGGTTTCAAAATTCAAAAACTCAAAAAAAATCAAACGAAAGAAGAAAATTTAAAATATAAAACATCAGCTTTAAACAGCCGCAATGCCACTGTAGTAGTCATTTATAAAATTTTATATTTAATGAAACTAGTGATGTACAGTTTGCAGGTATTATTAATACCATTAGGAAATAAAAATTTAACTATTAATGATAAATTTTTTTTATCTTTTAATACTTATTTCTGTAAATGTTTGATTTGTTTAATAAAGAAGATATTTTAAATGTCACGCAGTAAAATTTTTAGAGTTAAGAGTACCTCTTGAGGGGATATAATCTTTCCATTTTTTATTTTATACTTAAAAAAAATGGAAAGATAATATCTAAGGCTTTCTTCATGTTGTAAAACAATACCATTTTATAAAAATGCAATGCAATAAGTTTTAAAAATATACCAAAAATATGATTTGCAACAACATTGACCAAATATTGGCTCAACAGAGCTACCGCATTAATGTAAGAACAGTCTTTTAAAGCAAAATATTGAGCCGGTACTACATTGGTCAAATGTTGTCCAACAAAGTATGATATTTGCCAAAAACCGATTTGGAGAATTGAACCCGGCGTTAATTTTTGTTCAAATATCTGCCGATTGCCGGTTTGCTCGTGTTTCACACTTGCAGTCATAGTTACTAAAAACGATGTAAACATAGCAAAAAAATTTTAATAGGCAAATCAATATCAAAAGTTTTTGTGAGTGGTTTCCATTGATGCAGATATTTTGTGCCAAACTTGAATTTGATTTATAAGAAAACAAAAACTCGTGGATCATGAAGTCTGTGTACCTCATCCTACCATTTTTTAAATATTTCTTTTTTTTTAATATTACAGAGTTCTGACACTCTAATTATAATTATTGTCCTGAATAAAAATTAATTATTAAAAACTAAAAATCTATATGTAAAATAATTTTTTAAACTTCAAATTTTGTAAAACACCAACATTAAACAATTTCCAAAAATAATTTTAAGTAATTATAAAACATAAGTAATCTAATTAATAAATAAAATAAAAGGAAAATTCAGCTTTGAAAATGCTGCTATGAAAGTGATTTTAAACTGGCTTGTATTTGAAAGTTCTTTTAATTTTGTTGCAGGAAGGTCGTCAAGTACAGTCTGTCAATACCTAATAAAAAAATTACTAAAACCCTTTCAATTAATCATACATCTTCTATTTTCATTCAATTTGTAAATTATATTTCATAAATCTAGACGCTGTAATTTGAATAGCTTGTTAAACAGCATAGTTTTAGATATGTTTTGAATTAAATAGTTAATCTTAACTTAATCTTAAACCAATAAAATAATTTATCTTAAACTAAAATGATAACTTAACCTTAGGCCATATACACTTTAACTCATTCAAATAAAAAAGCATAATATTAGGAAAGATGTCATCTTATTGATACTTTTATAGCAAGTAATATTTATCAAAATTAATACGAACAAATTATTTTCGTATTTTGAATATGCTATCTTTTTTATGAAGGTTATATGAAAATATATTGAAATGATATAAATAAAATCTTTGTCTGAAAAAATATATTAATTAATTTGAATAAATCATTTCTGAAAAATAGATAGAAATTAAATATACTTACTTGGATCATGGCTTTTCTTAAATAACCATAACCCACACAGGTTTTTAATCTGATACAAGGTATTAGACTTTTTTTTATAGATTACTAAAAAATGCTTTTGTTTTTGAACATGGAAAATTTAAGTGGATATTATTGAATGTAAATGAGAGAAACTAGTTTTTTATACACCATAATTTGATATAGATATACACCAACATATATATGAAAATTCATTATTAGGAAATTTTTAAATCTGTGATATAGATGTGTTTTCTATTATATAAATATTTAAAGATATGAGAAAAGAATATTCTGTAAACACTTCAGTTCATTACTAATATAATGTAACCAGAGGTATGGAGTCGTAATACGGATTAATTTTACTATTGGAGTCGGAGTCTCGATTTAATTTAGCTACTCCGACTCCGACTCAGTTAAAAATGTCATGACTCTGACTCAACGACTCCGACTCCCACTCCACAGCCCTGAATTTGATATATAATCAAACAGTCTGTTTAAATATAGTAATTATAATCCTTAAAGTACTTTTTTGTAGCAGTTTGTACTTTTTCTTTACGGTAGTACCAGTCTTTACATTCCTGGAAGTCTTTCAATAATAAAACTTGTGTAATCAATAAGAAACTCAACAAATAAAAATGTTTATCAATTTAATAATATGTTAATGATATGTATCAAAGTAAAATATTTATCCTTCATAAAAATATTTAATGAAATTGCAATACAGGTAACAAAAAAAAAACAGAATAAAACCAAGATCCTTTGCATACATTTTGAAATTTTATAAAAATATAACTTTGAAATGCATGATTACAAAATAAAACAGAAAAAAACATATAACGAAATGAAAAAAGTAAAAATATTAATTAATATACACAGCTATGAAGATCAAATAATAAAAAGGTATAACTTCGAACTTCAATATTTTTTAAGCAGTTTTTTTCCACAAAGCCTGCTTATCTTAGCCAAATTAAATGAATATTAATAATATCCAGTGTGTTTAAATATATTAATAACACAATAAAGTAGAAAAAGTATCAGCTTACTTCATAAAATGATATGATTGCATTTCTCGATTGAACATGAACATCCCTGATTTGTAGCCAGTTACACGATGTTTAAGATATAAATTAAGATATTTAAACACACTTTTTCACACCATTATATATATAATATATATTTGTATCAACTAATAAATATCATTTTTACAAAACATTTTTTATTAACTATAAAATCTTATAACAAATTTTTAAATGTTTATGTCAAGTGACAATTTAATAAAAGTTTTTAAAACATTTACATTTTAACATACATGATATAGTCTTTATTAAAAAATAGCTTTTTTTTAAAATTACATATTATAAAAAACATTTAAAAAAAAAAACGGCTGCCAAATTTCTGAAAATTAGTCTAAAAGTTACATTGAAAAATCAGAGATAATCTCATACTTATCTTTTACTTTTATATTTAGTAAGAAAATTTATTGGTAAATCAATATTCTAAAATTAGAGACTTTTTGAAATCAAAAATGTCAAGTTTTCGAGATATATAATGTCATTCAAAATCTCTAGCTAAAACGAAAGATAATAATGCAAGTATTAATTTCAAATGTAAAACTCTGTGTATAGAAGAGATAGAGTGTTTAATCTAGCATCTTTTTGTAGACTCACTTATCATGATTTAAAAGATATAAAGAATGTGTAAAAATGCATATATTCTTCCATGAACAAAAAGTATAACTTATATTGTATTACATATAAACATATTACAGCATTCACTTCTTCATCACTTAAGCCATAAACCTTGGTTAATTAACTGCATAACTTAGTGTAGACTGAACCAAACGTAAAAATATTTTAGTCTACACGACACTTAATTTTGATAGTCGCGCAAACAAATCGCATTGAAAGATTTTTGCCATGTATATATTTATATATATACATATATATATATATATATATATATATATATATATATATACATATATATATATATATATATATATATATATATATATATATATATATAGATATATATATATATATATATATATATATATATATATATACATATATATATATATATATATATATATATATATATATATATATACATATATATATATATAAATATATATATATATATATATATATATATATATATATATATATATATATATATATATATATATATATTGGAAAAAAACACAAACTTTTATTTGAATACTGTGTTTACAAGGTACCTAATAATAAAAAATAAAAAGTTCTTCAACAAGAAAATTGGCCTAAAATTGGTCAGGGAAATCACAGTGATCTGAGCGAAGAATTGCATGTCTGGTGTGGAAAATTATCATAATTGGTCTCCTCTGTTACTTCAAGAGTTGGGTTTTTAAAAACAGAAAACAAAATTTAAAAACAGGAACTTGATTGTCTAAAAAAAAATACGAATGCAAGCATCAATTAATAAAATAATACTTTCAGTACTGATATTTGGGCAGGTTTTGTAAACAAAGAAAAGGACATTCTCATCAAAGAGAACAATGCTGCTTTATTTGCTCAAGAAAACAATGAGAAAAACAGAATTTTAAGTTTAGTCATAAGTGGTTTTACTGAGTCATTTAACTTGGAAGATGAAAAAAAGTGATTAATGAAGTTCTGACCATCTGAAAAGTGTCTCGAGATGATGTAAAAGTTAAAAAAAGGCTATAAAAGAAAAATGCATCATTCCCTACTCCTTTTATTTGTAATGGGATCATTAACCAATTAAATGATGTACCTTTGCGTCTTCATGTGATGTTAATTAAATTTAAGAATTATTGAAATTGACAATTAGCTTTGGATAACGCAAGAGAGTTAAAAAATAGTTTTTGTTTTACAAAAGTTTATGTCAGACCAAACCAAACCGAAAACGAAAGGATAGCTCTATTTAAACTTTATGCTGAATGTAGAATCAGAAATAATGCTCTTCCAAATTTATTTGAAGGTCTGCAAGTGAGGCAACTTAATTGGGGCATTAGAGTTGGAAAAAAAGGTTTCTAGTCTGTACGATTTGGCTCAATTCGATGAATTGAAAGAAAAGAATGAAACACCAAACAAAAATGCTTATAGTCCTCTTACTCTATCGTCTATTCTTTATCTGAACTTAAATGTCTTTATTTTAATCCAACGTCTTTAGAAAATTAGTCGGATGAATTTAAAGCTAGAATTGCATCAATGGATTAGCCACACATCATTGCAATCACAGAAACGTGGTTCGCTTCTACATCTTTAACAAATCTAGACAATTACACTGCGTACCTTTGAAATAGGACAATTCATGGAGGTTGTGTGGCCACATTTGTTAGAAAAGATATACCTTCATTTGAATGCAAGCTCAGTGATAAACAAATGGGTGAACAAATGTGGTGTCAAATTTCAATTGGAAGTAATATTTTGTTAATTAGATGTATTGATCGTCATCCGTTTATTCAAAATAAGTCTAATTTACAAATCGATAAGTCAATCAAATGTGTTAAAGTTCTAATTGATGGTGGGAATTTTACATGTGTTCTAATTGCTGGTGATTTTAATCATAGTGATATCAGGTGGAGTGATTTGGGTGACCAATGTAAAATTGGAAAACAGTTTAGTCAATTTTTTTCAGATACTATCAATGATTGTTTTCTATCACAGTTTGTCTCTGAACCAACTTTTATCAATAATACACTTGAACTAGTGCTATCAGATGATCCTGATCGTAAGGTGGCTATAATGAAATCAATGAGGGCTTGAAGGCAATCGACTGCAAAACTTGTTCTGAAATAATTCAGCTGACGAAAGCTTCGAATTATTTAAAGACGCATACCTTTTTTTGATCGAACAGCCCATGCCTAAGTTCAATGTGTCGTTTAGTTTGAAGAAGAGTGATTCAAAATGATATAATTCTTTTTATTAAGCTGCGACAAAAGAAAAAGTTAGACTATTTATGAAGTTACGTTGCGCTTCTAGTAAATTTAAAGACAGTTTTCGAGTATTGTACGATAAACAAAATCGTCAGGTCAAAAAACTTGTGGCTGATGCAGTGTTAAAGTTTGAGAGTAAAATCATCGTTGCCTGCAAATCTTGCCCAAAAAAGCTCTACTCTTATGTAAACAACCAAAAGTCTTGTAAAAGTGACATTTGATCTCTCTTTGACCACAATGGAACACAATTATTTGATAAAAAGTCTATAGCAGGCTGTCTAAAGTATCAACTTTTTAAAGCGTTTTTATTGCCTATAAATCACTCTAAATCGAAGAATCGAAGCTGTTTGATCTCTAGTTTCAAGCTGTTTGTTTAAATGTTGTAATATCGAAAAACATTTATCTGCACATTTCAAAAGCCACCGTTAATGATGGAACTCATCCTAGTGTGCTAAAAACTTGTTCTAAAGAGTTCAGGGTGCCTTTTTCTCTAATATTTATAAGTTCTTTGATTCTTGCTAAGTGCCATCTAGGTGGAAACTCGCTAATATATCGCCCATATCCATAAAAGGTCATAAAACTGATCCTGGAAATTACTGGCCTATATTTATCACCACTGCAGTTAGAAAAACATTAGAAAGTATAATGCGTGATGTCATGACTGAACACCTAGTAAAACATAACTTGTTATCTTGGCATCAAAATGGTTTTGTCAGATATAGATCGTGCATTATAAATCTTCTCGAAGTGCTGGATATAATTACTGAAGCTTTTAGTGATGATTGTGCAGCAATGCTTATTTTGCTAGACTTTCCTAAAGCTTTTGATCGTGTGTCGCATGTTATGCTGCATCTCAAGTTGGCTGGCTTGGTTATTACAATAAAATGGCTATGGTTATTACAATAAAATTCTACTACTGGCTATGGTTATTACAATAAAATTCTCCATTGGCTCAAAAACTATATTGACTTTAGAAAACAGCGTGTTGTCTTTGGCATTTTTAATTCTGAATGGATGGATGTTCTGATTGGTGTTCCTCAAGGATCGGTCATAGGACTTCTACTATTTTTGCTCCTTATAAATGATATGCCAGAAATAGTCAAAAATACTTGCAAACTTTTTGCCGATGATAGCCAATTGGCTGCAAAATTAAAATCAGTTATGGATTTGGCGTATGTTCAGGAGGACATTGATATTTTATCGATTAGTCAAGACTTTGGCGCGCAAAATTCAGTATAAATAAATGCAAAGTTCTAAAGTTTCACGGTGGTTCCTCAGAATTTGACATTCTCCTGACAATGTTAGACGCAAATGGTAGTCGCATTCCTCTTGAAGTTTTATCTGTCGAGAGAACATTAATATTCCAGTTAATATTAAACTTAAATAGTCTGAAAAGATTAGTCAAATTACTCTTAAAGCAAAATCTGTACTTGGGATACTCAAAAGAACTTTTAAAAAATAGAACCCAAAAATGTTCATCCAGCTTTAAACAGTGTATGTGCGGCCGATATTAGAGTACTGTTCACCAGTTTGGAGCCCTTTTTTACAAAACAACATTAAAAAGTTAGAATGACTTTAACGTAGGGTAACTAAACTTGTTCCGCAATTGCACAACAATCACGTCTGGCAAATCTTGGTCTTAGCTCATTAGCTGAATGTAAATTGAGAGGTAATCTAATTAAATATTTTAAAATTTATAAAAACTTCAACAAGTCAACTGGCATCAAGAATATAGACGAGCGACTTCTTTCACATGTGATGGTCTTGGAGGTAGTCTTCGTAGCGCAAAGCATAAAATTGAACGAGAAGTTACCAAAAACAGCCAAAGATACAATTTCTTCAAAAGTCAAGTAGTGCCAACATGGAATGCTTTGCCAGCTTCAAAATTTGCCGCTTATTCGGTCAGCGAGTTTAAAAACAATTTTGAAAAATGGACTCGTTTTCTTCCGAGTTGATTTACTATATCCAGTTGTGGTTAGACACTTGGCTCATAGATATTAAACTTCTATTGTAGAATATTACTATATTAATAATAATAATAATAGTAATAATAATAATATATATATATAGTTCGACACACGCGGTAATCCTTTTATTATATGCTCTTGTTAAACGTTGGTTTAAGGTTTTAAATTTTTACTGTTGTTAATTAATATTAAAAACGTTTCACCGACACTAGATAATTGTATTATATAGGGTTTAAAACTTTGACCTCAATCTTTAGTCTCTTTGTATGCTTGAAATAAAGGTTTATTACTCAAAAATTTATTTCAAAAATTATTTCCAAAAGATATTTTTAAAACTTATATATGTTAGTCAATATTCTAAAGGCTTATTTTTCATTTAATCATGTTTAATTTCCAATACAGGCTTTCTTTTTCCTAGTGTAAACGTTTTTTAAATGCATACCAAACAATATTTACTAATGTAAGTCAATATTGTAATGGTTTAATAAACGTTTAATCGAAGTATACATTAAAAGCTTGAAATAAAAATCAAATTTTATCGTCGATTTTTGGTCAGTAGTTGATTGGTAAACATTTTATCCATTTTCGGATAGATATCAGCTATATATTGACCTATTCTTGAAGACTCGTGTTTTCGAGCATTCTAAAAACATTAGACTCACTAACTTTTATACAGAAACTATATTAACTCTTCTATTTTTTGATTAAATAAAATGGTACTTTAAATTATTGCTCCTTAAAAATGAAATAGCGATAAAGAGAAACAGTTTTTGTTTATAATGCTGTTAAAAGAATTTTCTGAAATTCTCATTTACTTCAATATTTTTAGTATTATAATTCATTTAGAAAAGTTGCTGAAAATTCTGAGAAAAAACCGGGTAAAAAGTTACCATTGGCACCTTATCCGCATAAGTAGAACTTACCAGATATTTATAATTAAAGATATAAATTCTCCTAAACGCATATCATTGATAGCTACTTGGTTTAGTACGCTGTCATTCGTGTCGTTTTGAGGGTACAAGACCTCCGCTTAGCAAAAAATTTTGAATACATTCAATTTTTTCTATATATTAATTTCAAAAAAATATACATAAAGCAAAAAAACTTTTAATTGTTAAAATAAAATTTAAAAGTTTTCTCATATGATGCATATATTATACATCATTGTTCCATAAAAACCGTCTGCAAACT
The DNA here is from genome assembly GCF_038396675.1 of Hydra vulgaris. NCBI lineage: Eukaryota > Metazoa > Cnidaria > Hydrozoa > Anthoathecata > Hydridae > Hydra > Hydra vulgaris. The sequence continues at coordinate 34,749,098 of NC_088929.1, forward strand.
CATCATATGCTAAAGGCGATTACACTTAAAATTTAACGTATTTATACGTAACGCTATACAAATAGCAGAACTAAGATGACAATTTTAGCAATCACAAGTTATCAAGAAATGAGCAAATCTTTAAACAAAATTTAAAATTTTTCATTTCGTTGAAAAATTATATTTCGGGTTTTTGCAATCTGGTTTTTCTAAATTCAATAAAATAAATACAAAAATTTAAACCAAAGCAGATTTAGCAAAAACGAGATGTAACTAATAAAAAATGTTGTTTTGTTTGGGTTCAAATCTGACTCTTAACACAAAACATTTTCAGTTTTTTCAATCTGGCTGTATATATGTGTAGCAAAAAAAAATTAATTTTGCGACAAAAACAAAAAAAAATTGATTCCATCTAGCAAACTCTAAAAAAGACGTCTTAAATGAGTCTGTTAAACGTATTAAACGTTTTTTAAACGTTTAAAACACGTTTTTTTTTAATTGAATATTTGTGGGCAAATTGGCAAATTTAAATTGAATGTTTGTGGGCAGTGGTTGGGTTTGCACAGCAGCGCTTTGCTCCAGAAACTCTGTAAGCCAATCATTCGGCCTCTCAGACCGACTGTTAGCTCGCAGTGATTAGCTCAGTTTTAAAACTATTTAAGAAATAAATGCAATTTTCAAGTGAAAGTAAAACTGTTAAAAATGATATATGCTATAATATAATTTATCTTTACACAATTTAAAGAAATTTGTTTTTTAGGTATTAACATACACTTTTTTTCATATTTTCTTATTAAATTAGTGAAGCAACTCTCTTGCCATTACCTCGGTTGCAATGGCTGCCAAGGCTTCCATGTGAAATACGCTTAATAGAGCACTACTATTAAGTTTAGCATTATTTTAAAGATGCAACAAGTTAAATTTTGTTTATTCAATCAACTGTGTTGTTGGATGTCAATATGATAAATCAGGTATTCTGAGTGGAATAGATAAGCATAAAAAGGGTAATGACTCTTTTTATGCTTATCTATTCCACACAGATAATTTCTATATTTATTTTTAATTTATTTCTTTTTTTTCCGTAAAATAAATCATTCTAATTAAATTTCTTCGCAGCATAAAAACGAAAATACCACGCTCATGGTTTTCGCGCATAAGAGCTCATAAGAAATTTATAACATGATTAACTTTCGTCCTAAAATTTTATCTCAATTGCTCAGATGTTTAGCGCGTTGTCATCATCCTTCCTAATAAGTAAGCATAATAAACTTTGTTACTTTTACAATTCTTGCCGTATTTATTTATAAAGAAATTTGAAAAAAAACATTTGACTGGAGAGCCGTTTAAAAATACTAACGTGCGCCGAAGAGCATCATTAAATATGTTGCAATGCCTTTAAAAAAAAATAATATCGAATGTAGATTTAGTTTTTTATTTAGCAATATTTAATTATTTTAAAATATAAATTGTATTATAAATAAGCCTAATATGTACACTGTTTGTATATTAATTAGTTTTTGTTTAAAAAAGAGAAAGTAGATATTAATTTTTAATTGTAACTTGGTTTATATAAACTAAGTTTACAATTAAAAATTAGTTTCTACTTTCTCTTTATTTTTTTCAGACTAGAAAACCTTTTATTGAAAAAATTGACAATCTGCAGATCAAAAACTTTTTTTATATTAAAATAATTACATCAGCCATAATTTATCTTATAAAAATAATTAGGAGCAAGGTATTAAAATCTATTGCTAAAAAAGTTTCTTAAATAAGAAAATTATTTTAATCTATTAGAATTGAATTTGCTTGTTTTTGAATTGAGCTTGCTTATAGCCACTTAATAGCATTAAATATTAAATAACTACAAAATACCAAATAAACAAAAAAAACCACTACAAATAAAACAAGTTTCACAATGAACTTCAGTTAAGTTCATATTTCTTTTATTTTCACAATTAAAAAATAACTTTTTTATCATTTAGCAAAAAATTTGACATAACATAAAAGGTTTCTTTTTACAACATCAATTGTAAAAGACAATTGGAAAATTTTTCTTGCATTATTATTTGCATATTTACATAAAATTTATTGGGCATTACGATTCTAATCAACTGGTAAGTTTTTGAATTCTAGTTTCAAGCTTTGTTGATATTTTAACAGTAATAGATGTGCTTTTATTCTAACAGTAGTAGATATTCTAAAAAATGTTCCCTAGTTAGATTGAAGTGATACTTTGATTTAACTAATATTATACTCGAAAAGAAAGATTTATATGTATACGTTGAACAAAAAATTAAAATAAGTTTATACTAATCCTTTTTTGTTAAAAATATTTACCTTCAGGAGTTATTTTTCAAAAATTCATTAAAGTCTGTGTTTTATGCAGCATTTGAAGAAGTGTTTTACGCAGCATTTGAAGATTTTGATCAGTTCGGAGATCTAAAAATTTAGTATTAAATTTGGAAGTTTCTTCAAGCATTTTTCTTGGAGTTAGACAACTATCACTAATTTACTGAAAATGCTAATGATGATTTTAGAGCATATAAATCCTCCCCGGTATGATTCAATGTTGTGATTATCATATTAATTGTTGAACTATGGTCGAGAATCATCTATTCATTTGAGCAAAGCAATTTAAAGTCTCTGAGGAAAGATCTTTCTGAAATAAAGCAATTCTTTTTGAAAACTAAATATAGCCTGAGGAAGATCAGATACATTTTTTCCCCCTAAATTGACAAATTCAGACTTTGTAAATATTACATTACATCTATTAAAAATAAAATCTTGCAAAAATTTACATTGTCAAGGATTTAAAATGCCCTTTGCTTTTTAATCAAAAAAGATTTAGTTGATTCTAATAGTTCTGCAGACATATAAAAAAAGTCACTACTTTAAAAGCCACTGTACACCACAGTAAATTATTTTGCTGCTAAATGTTTTTGATGAACAAAACAATAAACTGGGATAAACTCACGATATTTAGGATCACTTTTTAGTAAACCAATACGCGCAACATGTTTTACCAATGCTGTGCACCACCCTAAGCAACACTAACAAACTTGTTCTTAGGGGCATTGACTTTCACCTAAACTGTTTCAAGGGCTTCTTTCAAATCAATTTTACAAGTTGCGTCTTTCAACTCTATATCTGATATCACCTAGCTAACAAATACTGCCAGCAATATTTGTTAGCTTGGTGACATCAGATGTTCTTATGAAAGATAACAGATATTTTAGACAAACCTAAATGGCATGCCACTTATATTTATCTTAATTATATGTTAATTCATCCAATGCTAAACATAATGCTTCACGATTTTTATAAGTAGTTTATCAAAGACTATTACACTGCAACACTAATCTCAGATAATTTTCATTTAGTTGTTTAACGAGAAATATAAGTATTTGAAGTTAACTGCTATATTTTTTTATTATCAGGATCTAGAACTGAGATCACTTCTAAAAGACTTTGTTTTACAAAATTTCAATTAATGTAAGGTTGTTCTCTTTTTGTAATATTCCAAGCTATAATAAACATTGCTACTGTTATGATATTTGAGACTGGGAGATAAAATATTTATCTGTTGATTTTGAATATTGTTTTGAGCATTTCAATATGATATTTGGCCGGGTGAATAAAAAAAGCAACACTTTTACTCAGTAATTGGTCAGCTTTACATGAGTAAAAACTTTGGCACTTTTGTTCAGATTTTTATTCACGTAGAGTTGAACAATTACTAAGCCTTTTTGGAGTCAATGGCTTAACTTTACGTGCATAAAAACTTGAGCGATTTCGCTCAAATTTTTATTAACGTAAAGCTGAGCAATTACTCCAAAAACGCTTTTTTTGTTATCAATATTTCTTTTCTTACTTTTCTTGTGAAGTGCATTATTGCCCAGCAAGCAAGTTTGTGTTGGCCCAATGTACTAAATAACATTGGCAAATTATTCGGATTGGGCCAATGTTTATCCGATGCAATGATATATTAAAAAATGATTAGATGTCTAACTTCCACGTATTTTTTGAAATAATTGTCGGTCATTATGGGGGCAAATTTAAAAAATGCAAAATCAGGATTGTTTAAAACAAATAATCTTCAACATTTAATAATTAAATTTTATAAATTATGGTTAATCCATGCACTGCAGCAGGTTGCAAACACAGAGGAATTGAAAATAAAAAAAAAGAGTTTCAAAAATTTCTAATTAATAATAGCGAACTCTGTAAAAAAAGGACGTTGTTGTAAAACATTTATTCTTAATGGGCACACCGCATATATAGCGATCACTGTTTACCTTCATGTCAAAACATATCTGACTTTAATAAAAAAAACTAAATTGAAACCTTTTTCTGTATCATTTATTATTATTGATTCAAAACCAAAAGTCAAAGGAAAGTTTAATTCTATATTGCCACAAACAAATAAAAAGAGACTCATAAAAAAATATTTTTATATTTTTAAATATTATTATATTTTTAAAAACACGCAGTCACCATCTTATTAATTTCCAGTTGTATATTAGTGATAACAATAATGTTGCTACCAATAGTAACAAAATTTATATTTCCAATAGTGTTATTTCAGAATCAACAGAGAGTATTGATTGCCAGGTGGATATAAATAGTTGCTATAATATTGTTAAAAATAACACAGAGCCGAAACCAGCTTTTTTGGTCTTTGAGATATCTAACTTCCAGACATGGAGCAAACGCCAAACATTTATAAATTTATACTTATGTCAAATAAAAATGCTTTGCAAAAAGTTGCCATGATTGGAGGCTGGAAACAAAAAAGCCCCAAATTTTGTGCCCCCTGCCCCAAGCGTGAGAGCAACAAGTTGATGAAATATTTCTTGTACTGTTCTCAACTAGACTTATATTCATCGATAAATTTTAAGTTTCATAGTATTATATTGCAGCGTTCAAAAATAATGAGCATATAAAATTTATAACCTCCTCAAATTGAGGGGGGGTTTAAATTTTATATGGTCATAATTTTGAAAGCTAAAATATTTTGCTATAAATTTTAAATTATTCGATGAATATTAGTCTGGTTAAAAACAGTAACAAAATATTTCACCAACTTGCTGCTCTCACATTTGGGGCAGGGGTGGCACAAAATTTGGGCTTTTTTGTTCCCAGCCTCCAATCATCGCAATTTCTTGCAAAGCATCTTTATTTGACATAAGTATAAACATATAAATGTTTGGAGTTTGCTCCATGTCTGAAAGTTAGCTATCTCAAAGACCAAAAAAAGCTGGTTCCGGCTCTGTAACATAGTACTGATACTTTTTTTTTTAAAATACACTATCAACAAATGCAAGTTTAACTAAAGCAAAATTAAAAGCAAAAATTAATATTCTTTAAAAAAAATTGAAAAAAAAAGAAAAAAATAAATTAAGGTGGTACTACCCTGTTAAAATCAGCAAAAAAGGAAAAAAAAATTTCTTGAAATTCTAACAGTTTGAACAACATAAATCACAAGAATCACTTTAATTTCCTTCAAATAAATAACAGAAAGTCCTTAAATTTGTATTAAAAGGCAACGCGGTTATTTTTGAACCCCTAGCAACGGCCTTAGAAACCATGACTATTTATGCGTTTGCCCTATTTTCACAATTTTTTTTATTGGTTTTGTAAAAAGGTTATTTTGTTACAGAACAAAATGTAAAAGGTGGTTAATCATATTTTTCTGGCCAGTATGGATGTTTTAGTAATCTGTTAGAGATTTTTTTAGTATATGATATTTTTTATTTAAAAGCTGTTTTGCTCAGTATAATTTTTTTCAAATATTTTTAAACTAGAACATTAATATTTCAGAAACTATTTACTCTTTTTTTTTGAAATTTTTACAGTTTGTTCATTGATATTGTAGAAAGGGCTGGTAGTAAAATAATCAAAAATTTTTTTTTTATTTTGTCCAGATTTTAAAATTTTACATACCCCACGGACCATTTTTTATGATTTTTACAGTTTATTATCTGCCATTTTACATTGGCTCTATATTTTTAAAAAATTCTACTAGGGGCCCTCCACCAACCATTTAGCTACATGTTTGTAAAATTTAAAGCTTTTATCTCAAATATTACTCAAGTTATTTATGTTCTTGTGACTGCGTGTTTTTTGCTTTTTTATGCTGACTCAGCATTTTTTTGTGACAAATAAGTAAAAAAATGGTGTTTTTTATATTAATTTTTTTAACTACTATCGAAAATTGTTTATCATTTTAAGAAAAAGATCTTATTTTGGAAAATTAAAATTGCAGGGTAGTACCTCCTTAATTAAAGTTTAAGCTAAAAAATCTAAGCAAAAAAAAAATTGTTTTTGAAAATGCTGCTAATGTTCTTTGTGAAAACTTTAGTGGGTTTACTTTTGATATTATAAAAATCAGTTTACAACAAAATTTCACTTTCAAAAGTGCATAGGTACACTGAAGAAATTAATAATTTTGCAATAACTCTGCATTGTGAACCTGGTTTTTTGAAGATGTTTTGAGCTATATTAGTCAAAAAGTAGAAACTTATATAATCATAAAGACTGGGCGTTAGTTAAAGATGGCATGGCAATCAAAACATCAGTTCTAAGCAAAAAAAAGACAGGTCTATTCATGCTCTTTACAGATTATGGAAAAGATATTATTGCAATTGAAGCAGATACACCAGCTACAGAAGCATTAATATTTATGCTAGTAGGATTACAAGGTCATTGGAAAACACCTACTGGCTTTACACTGTGTACTAAAAAAACAGCTAAAAACATCTTCTTTTTAAAAATAAAAATGTTAACAATATTTTCTAATAAAAAACTGATGTACGTTGCATTAAATTTGATTGTGTAAATATCAACTTTAATTCTGTTGCATCACTTAGGTGTACATTTGGAAAAAGACTAGAAACAATTAAAGGAAGATTTACTTTTTAAGGTTATAATCACTACTTGTATGTAATTCCTGACCCAAGCATATGCTAAAATTACCTAGAAATGCGTTATGTGATTAAGAGATACTTAAGGGTTGTGATGAAAAATGTATTAAATGGAGTTATATAAAAGCTCTATATAAAATACAAGAAGATATAAAATTTAATTGCACAAGTGGTGCATATTTCATTAGTGAAACAAGAAAAAAGATTCCTACAACAATTTAAGAACATAAAAATAATGTTAAAAAGGAATAAAATTTGCAAATAAAATCTCAACAAAACATATTTATTTTCAACATAACCAAATAAATCTTAAGTTTGCTGCATAAACTCTTAGTAGTTCAGTTGCAGATGCAATTAAATTTCTTATGATATCTAAACATCCAAATTTCAAGCATGTTGAAGGAATAATAAATTTTATAAGGGTCATTGACATATTGTTCGATATGTTGAATTTTAAAAATCTCTATTCAAAATCAAACAAAAAAGCTCTTTTTTAAAAATGACTATTCTTATTTGAATGCAACTTTTGATCAAATAATAAACTACTTTTCTTTACTTTAACTTACTTTTTTTGTTGACCTAAATAAACACGATGCTGATCGCGAAGCTGTCACCGAAGACATGTATTTCACACAACTAGTACAAAGGTTAGCATATGACTTTATTAAAATCAGACTGCAAAGATATGGCCAATAATAAACAAAAAAAGTTTTACAGAAGTTAATGATCGGTCTACGTCAGCAATCAAACAAATTTCATATATTAAAAGGTTTATAACATTACACAAATGAATTAAAAATACACAATATGAAAGGATAATCAATTATAAAAAATATTTGAAACTCAGTATTTATATATATATATATATATATATATATATATATATATATACATATATATATATATATATATATATATATATATATATATATATATATATATATATATATATATATATATATATATATATATATAATATGTATATATAAATATATATATATATATATGTATATATATATATATATATATATATATATATATATATATATATACATATATGTATACGTATATATATATATATATATAAATATATATGTAAGTATATACTTTTAAATATATATATATATATATCTATATTTAAATATATATATATATATATTTATATATACATATATATATATATATATATATATATATATATGTATATATATATATATATATATATATATATATATGTATATATATATATATATGTATATGTTATCCATTTTTTTTAATTTTTAAATATAGGTTACACTACAGCTATATTATATCATGGGCGGTTTACCTTGGAAGTATTTTTTTTGTAACTTGGAGGTATTATTGCTTTAAGAGATTGAGTTCTCAACATAGTAGAAATTCGATTTAATGTTTCATGTAGGATAATTGGACTTCGCAACAGCCTCAGTTGAGATAATAATAACCTGACTAGCTAGATTTATATAAACTATATATTAATTTATATTTATGGTGAATTTATATGAGGTTATAAAATTAAACAAATTTAAACTTAAAAGTTGTACAAATTTACAAAAAATTAGGTTGATGTCAAGTATTTCACTTTGATTTAATATTTGTTTACTCTACATTCAGGTAACCAAAGTTAATGATAGTTTTTCTAGCTATCATGCTAAACCTCCTGTAATGTTGTTGCAACTGAAAGACCATGTCTCATTTGTCCAACTCATATACAGTTTCATCCTCTCTTTAATAATATAAAAAAACTATCAAAAAGAAGTTCAATTTGAGAAAAATAATTACAGTTAAACAAGAAATACACAAATCATATTATACTAAAGAAATTCCTTATAAACAAAAAAAAAATCATTATAAACAATAATAACATAATACATTAAAAAAATATTTTTAAAACAAATATTATTCAGATTAGCATTTGCAAAACTAATGCAAGTGTGTGCCTTTAAAATCACTTCTATATATTTATATGTTCGGAATTAAGCCGTTTCAAACATGAATAAATGTAGCTGAAAACATGCTTTAGAAATTTTGATAATTTATTTAAAAAAAAGTTTATACCTACAATTGTAGAGATATAAAAACGTACTAAAAAAGTAACATTTTCGTCTCAAAAATAAACTTTTATTTATATTGTCATTATCAAACTTATAAAACCGTTGAAAAAACCGTTTAAAAGGTTATAATGAACGTAAGCAAATCATGTCATTGCAACGCCAGATATTCAATATTTTATAATTTTTCAAAAAATGATTTCCAACGGTGAATCATCACCAAATAGCCATTGTCACAATTTGAAACCTTATCTTTTGATTTTGAACATTGTACACGTTGTATTTCAATGATCTCGCGAGTTGTCTTAGTTTATTTTACCATTTTAGTGTTGTGAATGTTGTATTATTCTAGATATTTTCCAGTTGGCTTTTTTACCATTATGTGTTTGTTCTTGAACTGGTGTGGAAATCTTTTTTCTTGTTTCACTAATATAACATGCACCACATGTGCAATTAAGTTGGTACACACCTGAGGACTATTCCGAGGCAGTTTAGACTTGTTTCGGCACAGTATATTGATCAAGGGATTACCAAAACGGAAGACTGTTTTAACAGCAACTTTACGAAATTCTCTTATAAGAAGAAGGCTAAATTTTGGGGCCAATGGTAAAATAACAAGATTTTTGGTATCAAATATTTTGAGAAGAAGATGGAATTGTGGAGTATTTATAATTTTTAGCAATAATTTAATACTGTTTATGGGAATGTCCATTTTTAGTAAAAATCTTGATAAGAATAATAATTTCATTTTGAATGTTATGTTCTGAATAAATTTTGTATCCTCGAGCTAAAAAACCTTTAAATTTACTAACTGTGATATTCGGTGAAATAGGTAATTTTGGTTTTATAAGTTCGTTTGTAATTGCATCTTTACCGTGAACGGAAACTAGTATTTGTAAAGGGAGTAATAGGTTGAAGTACTAATATCTAAAAAATTTAATTGGTGTTGAGCATTTTTGTATTTGCATGTATATTGGATTGATTTAATTTGTTAGTTTAAAAGTCTTAAAAAAGAACCTGTGTCATCAATATTAATAAATTGAGCATGGCTATCATCTACCTAACATTTTTTAAGCTGCTGGTGCAACATTGACCTCTAAAGTCCATTAAATAGCATTAGATTCAATGTTGGATTATTAGATTCATACATTGTAGAAATGCTTATGACATGACGACCATCATGGATAGAACTATTGGGCCAGAGTTTTTTAAAGGATATATTTTGACTTTTGCGCAATATCTGCAGTTAATCCTACTCAGATGTCTGTAAATCTTATTAAACGTACCCTTAGTAAATTAAAAAAAGTTAATAAAATATTAGATTAAAAAACCTATGGTGAAATATATCCTTCAAATGCAATTCCACCCCGTTTGTGCGGTTGCATTAAAGTACTTAGGAGTGAAAAAGGTTATCGAATGCAAAGAATAGTTTAGAAAATCGGCACATCACCTCATAAACTTTAATACAAACAACTAATACAAACTTTAATACAAACAACTAATACAAACTTTAATACAACCAAATTTAAATAAAAACGAACGCCGTTTTAAGAAATCTATTTCGTATGTATCAACAACAAAAGAATGGTTGATTAATGACAAAGTTCAAGTGTCATTTGATGTTATCAATTTATACCCATAAGTGCCACTTGATTAAGCAACTGTTACAATTATTGACATGCTAAACAAAGGTAGATATGATCAAATACAATGAACTAAATAATCTTGAGTACATATTAATAAACTAATTGATCTCAGTATTACTAAATGTTATATTTTATGGGAAGAAAAAATATATTGCTAAAAATTACATATACTACTGTGATCAAAAAGTAAGATGAATTTTTAGTTTAAACTTCTCGCCTTATTCGAATCGTCCAATCTTTTTTATTTTTAAGTTGGTAGGAATGTCATTAACATTTGCGCCAAACTACATGTCAAACTCATAATTATTTTTTTTTGTTTACCCTTGTTTCTGAAGTACCAAAAGTGCATTCGGCGATTTTCACGATATCTAATTTTGTTGAGCAAAGAAGTGCTATTAATTTTTGTTTGCGGAATGATATTTCTGCTGCTGAAACGTATCGAATGTTGCTAAAGGCCTTCGGTGAAGCGAATATGTCTCAAAAAAATGTTTACAAGTGGTACAAAGACTTCAAAGAAGGCCGAGAACATGTTGATGACTTGGAACGCTCCGGACGACCATCGACTTCAATTGATGATCGCCACATCAACAAAATCAAAGAATTGGTGCTTGCAAATTCTCGGTTAACCATTCGAGACCTTGTTGACAAGGTTGGAATATTATTTGGGTCGGTGCAAGCGATTTTGAAGGATCATTTGGGCCTCAGAAGACTCAAATCACGTTTGGTGCCGAAATTTCTAAATTTCTTTTAAAAAGTGCGTCGTGTTAAAACGTGTGAAGCAATGCTTTCTGACTATCAAGACGTCTACAAACAAATTATTACTGGCGATGAGACTTGGGTCTACGCATACGACCCTGAAACAACCGACCAATCGAGTAAATACCGTGAAAACGGCGAGGTGAGACCAAAGCAACCACGTCAAAGTCGCTCAAAAATCAAGGTCATGTTGACTGTTTTCTATGATTATTGTGGTGTCGTGCACTACGAATTCCTTCCAACTGGCCACACTGTCAACAAGGAATATTATTTAAGCGTTATGCGACGTTTGCGTGAAGCTATTTGCAAAAAGAGACCGGAATTATGGGCTAATAACTCTTGGATTTTGAACCACGATAATGTGCCTTCGCACACAGCACCGGTTCTTCGTAAGTTTTTCGCCAAAAACTCCACCCATGTTGCTCCACAACAACCGTATTCGCCCGACTTAGCACCGTGTGACTTCTGGCTGTTCCCAAAGCTCAAGAGACCACTCCGGGGAAATCGTTTTGAGTCCATTGAAGAGATCCAACGTGAATTGGCACGCGCATTGAAGGCTACCCCTACCGAGGACTTTTTGGCATGCTTCGAAGACTGGAAAAAACGTTGGCAAAAATGCATTGGGGCCGGGGGGGATTATTTTGAGGGGGACGATACAGATTTGGAAGAATAAATAAAGATTTTTCATTTCATAAAAAAATTCACCTTACTTTTTGATCACAGTAGTATTACTTAAAAAAAGAAATAACTAGGATGATACGGTATATTATGTTTTAATGCCTATAATGTATTTAAACATGCTTTTAAAGATGTTAAATAATTTTTGTATATATATATATATATATATATATATATATATATATATATATATATATATATATATATTTATATATATATATATTTATATATATAAATATATAATATGAAAATTTTTTAAATAAAAATATTAAATGAATTTTTAATAACTGCTAATTTTTCTTGATTTGTTAAATTTGATACTTTACATTTCAAAGGAAAGATATACTTTATATATCTTAATACCTATAGATCTTTCTTCGATTTGAAAAACTCACTAGATTGAAACATTTCATTGAATAAAGATTATTTAACTATTGACGGTAAATCAAATATAGAAACTAGTAGTTATTATTTTTATGATAGCGAAAAGTGTTTAAAATTAGATAAAATACTACAATTTCTTGTAGGAACCGCTAAGTTGTGTCACTCAGAGCTAGTTAATAGTCAAGACAGCTTTTATAAAATGTTTTATTACAAGTTTAACTCTGTTTACCTTGCAGTTATCTTATAATACCTTCTAGCATTAATGCAGAGAGAAATTAATGACGAGCAAGTGCAAAAATTGTTAATAGATTATATATGAAAATCCAGCCAAACTTACGATTTGAGTTAAATGTTAAACATAAACTTTAAAATCATACAAATTTAAATTAGAATTGTTTTAAAACGTTTAACAAAAACAATGGATATTTTACATAATTAATAAATTTTGAACCAAAATAAAAATAACATCAAATTTTCCCATTATCTGTGAATCGATTTATTATTGATTACACTATATTAACGAATTTTAAATTTCGCATTTGTTTTATTTTAATAAATAGCGTAAAGATTTTGTCCCTCATATTGGCAGATTTTTGCTTCACAGTTAGAAATCTAGTTTTTCATAATATATGATTAATCCATTGCTCGAGCGTTGAGTTTTATTTTTAAATAATATATATCGACGCAAATGTACAAGACGGCTTTTTTATCCAACGCAATTTGCCTAACAAAAGTTTAAATAAATATGTTTTTAAGTAAATAAAGTTTTAATAGTTATTTCAAAGTTTCGAGCAAGATTTCCTTGTTTAATTAACAAGGGTTTAATAGACTTATCGCATTTTATTTAATTAAGATTTATTTCATAATAGTATAAAAATTATGAAATATTTTTTACTAGAGAAATAAAAAAGTATATACCAACTTTTTTGTTTTACTAAATTACTATTTAGAAAATAGCTTACTTAGTAAAATGAAAAATGTTTTGAATAGTAACTTACAATTCAAACATTTTTTATACTCTACTATTCGTTGTAAAGTTTAAAAAAAAAGTTAATCTTGATTAAAAAAAAGTATAAAACAATCTTCTAAATTGTACTAACTTTTGTAATATCAAGCAGCTAGTTCAGCAGAAAGATGTTTTGTTTATAAACAAAACATCTTTAATGTCTTTAAACAAAACATCTTTAATCTTTTGTTTATAAACAAATCATCTTTAACATCTATGATAAAAACATCTTTAAATCTAAAAATAAAGATGTTTTGTTTTAACATTTTAGTAAAATTACAACATAATACCCAGACATCAAGATTTTATTTAAATTGTGATTTTAGTTCAGATCTTGACAATTTTTTTAATAAAGATTCAGGTTTAGCTCATGTTTTACTCTCTCTTCAAGTGAGAGTAAAACATGAGCTTATGAGATCATTAGGTAAATTTTATATTAACATGTTTTGCAATGGATCACTTTTTCATGATTATTTTTCAGTTAATGGTAATTATTTAATGATAATTATGATTACATGTGTTTTAATTTATAATACAATTGCTACAGTAACGTTTTACGTCGTTTTATTAGTTACGCGGCTTTGAAAGAGCACGTTCTCAACATAAACGCAGTTATTGATCTCTTAAGCGAGTTAAAACTTTTTAACTTTTGGAACTGAATTATTATTTATTAGTTTAGAAATATTACACAGAGAATCATATTATTATAAAAAATCATCGTTTAGATCATATCATAATTGAAGCAAGTATAGAAAGTAGTTAGGCAATTTATATATGACATTTTTATTAGGTGTAAAGTAGAAAAGATCACTCCTTTTAATTTTTAAATCGTTTACATTTTGTTTGTTTTAGTTTTTTTTATAGCTTTATTTTGTTTTTAGCAGTTTTGTTTTTATTGAGCTTATATTTTATCTTTTTAGAAGGAAAATAGGGGTATGGATGAGGCCTAATTATTTTTTATGCAACAAAAAGTTATACTAATGCTATTTCCATAAAATTTGTTGGTACTACTTTGAAATTTCTGTGATGCTATTAACTATTTTTGTTCTTTTTTAGAAAATTAAGAGAAAAAAAATTAAAACTTTGTGCTAACACTGGCATGACATATTGCATATTATTATATGTAAAAGTTACATTTTGTTACGACGATTACAGTTCTTATAAAAAAACAAAAAAAAAAGATTTATTTATGTGGTATAGAAAAACAAAATATTGTAAAGTTTTAAGAATTTTTTAAAAACCTTTTCTGATAACTTTTTTGAAGAAATAATATTCAAGTTTGTAAAAAAGGGTTTAAAACGTTTTCTTTTTAATTTTTATGTGTTAGCAGTTTGTTTATTATTAGAATTGCATGTTTTAAATAATTTTTCTTTATTATTATTTTTTAAGTTAATTTTTTTTAAACATCTCCTTGCTGATATATACTTTTTTAAAGTCATAAGACTTTTATATAATTTATTTTAAATGGCAATTTGTTAGATAGAAAAATTGTTTATTTGTGCTATTTGGAGTATAAAAAAAAAATATAGGAAAGATCACAATCTTCATGATTCGTTTAAGATTTTTTGTTACTAATTTCAATTAAAATTAAAGTTTAAATGAATAATATTAGGCTAGAAGAAGATATTAATTTAGAAAACAGAATTGTTAATAGGCAAGTTAATTGTTGCAGAAATGAAAGAGATTAAAGAGGCTTAGGCGAGATGAAGTTAATAAACGACAAAATGCTAGAAATGCTGCTAGATACGAAAGAATACATTGTGTAGCAAGACATATAATATTCCAGATTATAATTACTTAGGAGAAATGAATTATATTTGTCGGCATTGAGGTGCTAAGAAATTTCCTGATTAAATACATTTATTATGTTGCCATTTTGGAAAGGCAGTTTTGTTGCAACCTTCACCATTTCAACAAGATTTATTTAAAGAAAACTATGCAGATAGAAAAGCCAATCTGATTTTCTTAAAATATGTTAGAAATTATAATGCTTGTCTTTCTTTTGCTTCATTTAAAGCTATTGTAGTTTAACCCAGAAATTATCGGCCGCCTTGTTTTAGAATATGTGGTCAAATTTTTCATTTTATAGGTAAGCTCAGGCAAAATCAAGATGTTCCTCCGACTTATTTTTAACTAAACATCTATGATCCACCTGCAGCAGTATATTTTAGAATCCAACAACATGGTAATGATGTTTACTTAAATAATTTAATGTTTCGAATGCAAACTATTATTAGTAAAGAGAACCCTCTTGCTCTTGCATTTAAAAACATAACTTAATTGGAAGACGAAGAAATTTGTTGAGCAGCTCAAGAAGCTCGCTTAGCGTCAGTTGTAAAAATGTCTTTACTTGAAGGACAAGATAGACGACGCTATCATCTACCTTCACATAATGAATTTGCAGTTGCATTTGTTGGTGAAGATGGTCCACAACCTGCTTCAAAGAAATTTATTTTTTACCTAGAGGGTCATCCTCTTGAAACTATATCAAGTATGTCTGCCAACTTAGATCCGATGGTTTATCCTCTATTTTTTGCAAGGGGTAATGCTGGTTGGCATAATCATTTGGTTTACAACCCTGAACGTGGTACATTGGTTAGAAATCATGTTACATTATCTCAGTATTACAATTATAAACTTTAAGTTAGACAATTTTTTTTTTAAATCTTGTATGGCAAAAAAAATTTTTCAGCAATATGCTGTTGATGCGTATGTTAAAATTGAAAGCCAGCGCCTTGCTTTCATCAGAAATAACCAAAACAAAATGAAAAGCAAGCAGTATGATGCCTTACACAAAAATTTAAATAACCTAAGAAATGATCGTAATGTTAGAACTGGGCGTGTTGTAGTTTTGCCATCAACTTATGTAGGAAGTCAAAGAGCTTTCAAAGAAAACTTTGAAGATGCTTTGGCTAAAATTAAAAAGTATTATAAACCAGAACTTTTTATTACTTTTACTTGCAACCCAAATGGGCGCAAGATAACTGAAATTTTTTATCCAGGTCAGGCAGTAAATGATAGATCTGAATTAGTTACTCGAGTATTTAAACTCAAATTGAATAACCTTCTCAATGACATATTTAAGCATGGTGTATTAGGGAAAGTTGTAACACATTTTCAGGTTAATAAATTTCGAAATCATGGTTTGCTACACGTTTATATTTTACTTCACTTTGCGAATGATGAAAAGTTTGAAACAGCAAATGATATCAACAATTTAATAATTTCTGCAGAAAATCAAGATACAATTGTTAATCGTGATCTTTATGACGTTGTTAATACTAGCATGATTTATGGTCCATGTAGCATACTGAATCCAAATTCTCGCTGCATGAAAGATTGGGTGTTCAGCAAAAATTATCTCAAAGAATTTAATGCTAACACAGTTGCAGTACGTAATGATTATCTACGTTATAGACGTTTCGATAAAGGTTTCGTTATCAATATTTAAGGTAACAATGTAGGTAAACGCTGGGAGGTACCTTACAATCCAATCCATGTTTATCAAAGAAATATTAAGTTCACATTAATGTTAAAGCTTCCATGTCAGTTATAACTCTTAAATATTTGTAGAAATACATATACAAGGGTCACGACTGTGCCAATATTTTAATAAAAACACAAATCAATCATGATTTAGTAAACACTGTTGGAACAAAAACTAAGTATAAACTATAAAATTAGTATAGCTATATAAATGAAGCATTTAAATCTGTACCTCAGAAATTTTAAGGTCGGTTTTCACATTTTAGAAAATATTCAAGAGAGAGGAAATAGTAAAATAATTAGTCTTTATAGGCTTATTCAATATGATTAAATTTATGAAATATTTTTTGGGTTTTATTTAATTTGTCTTAAGGCACATGAAACATAATTTTGAAAAAAATAAAAAGTTAAACTAAAAAAGTAAAAAGTCGTTTCTTGACAACAGACGTTTTTACTTTAAACATTGTGGGACACCAGGCCTTTTGTATTGACCTAACTTTGTTTTACATTGCCGTAGGACATCAGTCTTTATACCTCTGTGTAGATACTAAAATAATTAAAAAGGTCTCATACATAACTCATTTTCACAAAAAACTTGACAACCGACCTTTGTCTTCTGAGGTACAGATATTAGGATTTAAAGTTTATTTTAATTTATAGTTTTGGGTTAGCTTATAGTTAGTTTTAGTTAGTTTTAGCTTCAGTTATCTTTTTCCTTATTATGGACAACTTTATGGAAGAAATTAGGGGAATAGAAAAAAAATTATAATTATATTTTTTATGTAAATATTACTTTATCGGTTATTCTAAGGTATTTTTTTTTTTACCTTTAGTTGTCTGTTAGAAGCATAACTGATACGGCTGTTTTTTTATATTTTATATATATTGTTTGGAGAAATATGTGCAATAAGTGTAAGAATTATTAAATAAATATGGCATTTTTTAACTGTTCACGTTTTACTCATATTTTTATTAAAATAAAATTTTTCACATATATAACTTTTTTAATTTACTCTTATTTATTTTTTTAAATATTTTTAGCATCGTCTTCTGTTACCAGTGAAAATGTCGAGGTTATGCTTCATATATTAATTGAATAAAATCGCAAATATTTATACTTTTTAATAAATATGAAATTTTTTAACAATATCTGAGTGTACTTAATTGTATCATTTTTAGCTAATACTTATATAAATAATACTTCAAGTTAGGAATATATATTAAAATATTTTATTTGAGACAAACATTTAAACTTATACCACAATAACCACATGTTTTTAACTACCACAAAAATATAACTTTAACTATTATTTGAGATTAAATATATTAGGAATTTATACTATTTAATACTATTAAAATATTACTTATCTATAATCCGCTAATTTAAAAGTATAAAAATTTGTTATAAAACAAATACTCTATTTCCGTTATATTTATACTATACATTGTCTAAAACTTAAATAGATCATTGTATTT
>NC_088929.1:34772500-34775000 GCF_038396675.1 Hydra vulgaris
TGGTGCCTAAACAAGAAATTGAACTAACAATCGCTCGTGTGTACCCAAAATTACTCCCCGGGATTATTTTTCTTGCCTAGTTATATGTGCCATTATCCCGGTTTGGTCTAAAAGTGAGCAGCGCAATGCATCTTATCAACTTGCACAACTCATTGAACCAGCCATAACTCGTTGCACAATCGGCAATAAACCACTAATATTTCTTGCAGGGGATCTAAATGGCTGCCCTACTGACTTTATTTGTCGTTCTCACCAACTCATTCATCTCAACACACACTCCACCAGAAAAACATCTATTCTTAACATCATCTTGACTAACGCCCCTAAATGCTATGTGTCGAATACTCTTCCTAGTTTTGGTAATTCAGATCACCTTGTTGTAGTTAGTTAACCTCCTCTAAATCTCTATAAATCTACTCGCACAGTTCCCTACAAGGTTGCTTACCGGTCAGGTAGAATAGCTGACACTGTTGCACTGATACGATCTACCATAATTGAAATCTTAGTTGATACACCGTATGAAATACAAGTTGCTTGCAATAACTTTTATCATTCTATACTCTCTGCCCAAGACATCTGCCAACCTCTAAAATCAACAGCGCTCGTTAACCCTAAGCCTTGGATGACACAACTTATTCAAGGCCTTATAAAAGAGCGTCAACAACTCTTTTTCTCCGGGTACTACAAAGAGTGGAAAGCACTTGCAAATCGAATTAGTAAACTAATTACCAAAAGAAAGAGAATCTATGACAGGCGTTTCACTACTGGAAAAACAGATTTTTGGCGTGAAATCAGTCTTGGTGATAAAGGTAAAATCACAACCCCTATCTCTGAGACACTAGCAAACCAATTAAATGATCATTTTCAAAGTGTTTGGACTGGCAAGAAACAACCCAGCCTCTCATGCTTCATTAACCGAGAGGCAAACCCGCCTACTATCCCCATTTTACCCTTAATAATATTGTCAACCAACTCAGCAAAGTCAAACCAGGTTCCTCAGGACCAGATGATCTCTCTCCGTTTTTACTCAAATCTGCTCGCTTTGAAATCGCCTCATCACTCTGCATCCTATTCAACCGCCTTATAGAAAACAGTTACCTACCTGACCAATGGAAATCAGCAAACATAACACCGATTCCAAAAATTTCTAACCCACAATCGTCTAATGACTATCGACCAACTGCCATTACATCCGCATTATGTAAAGTTTTTGAACGTAATATTACCATATTCATTGTCCATCACACCAAGCACATATGGGTCTCTAACAAATAGTTCGGTTTCCTTCCAGGCCGAAGTACGATGGACGCTATTATTCAAATTATAGAGGACTGGAGTCATGCGGAAGATAATAACAAATCAATTTATGCAATATTCTTTGATTTCGAAAAAGATTTTGATCTTGTCAGTCATGACAAGTTACTGTTAAAGTTAGTGAACATTTTACCTAGCTGGCTCACCTCTTGGATCGCAGCTTACTTATCTAATCGTCAACAAAGAATTAAAACAAATGATCACACCACTGACTGGAAATGTATCGAAGCAGGTGTACTTCAGGGTAGTGTTCTAGGTCCAATCCTGTTCATTC
The DNA here is from genome assembly GCF_038396675.1 of Hydra vulgaris. Classification (NCBI taxonomy): domain Eukaryota; kingdom Metazoa; phylum Cnidaria; class Hydrozoa; order Anthoathecata; family Hydridae; genus Hydra; species Hydra vulgaris. The sequence goes on from NC_088929.1 coordinate 34,774,089, forward strand.
TATTTATTTCCGACATTAACGTCTATCTTGCACCTGAAACCATCCTCGAAAAATATGCTGATGACATACTGACCTCTATAATTAATAATAAATTTCCTACCAACCTGCCTCAATCCATTGTTGATGGCGTCGCTCTTTGGTCAAAGGTAAATGGAATGAAACTTAATGGCCCGAAATGTAAAATCATAAGAATTATTCCCAGATGCTCCGAAATTCAAGCTTTACCATCCATTGTACTCAATAATGCTGAACTTGAAATAGTCAGCAGCCATAAATATCTTGGAATCATGCTCAATGAGAATATTGATTGGGATGAACAATGGACAAAAGTTCACAACAAAATAAAATCAATACCATATCTGCTCAGATGTCTTAAGCAAATTGGTCACACTCAGCCAAAACTTTTACAGGTCTACCGATCTTACGCTATTAGCCACTTGATATATAGTGCTCCAATTCTCACTTCGTGCAGTGCTGCTGCAAAAAGAGAGATCCAACATTTTCATAAAAATGCCCCACAAATTATTGGAATTGATGTAACCAATTCAAGCAGCTTCAATATAATTTTTGACATTGAAGAGTTACTTGACAGAAACTGTATTAATACACTCAAAAAGATCCTTGCAGACCCATGCCATCCTATAGCTACTAAATTAACTCAAACCAACACCAGAAACCCTAATAGATTCCCGTATGCTCTTAACACCGCAAAAACAACTACTTACCAGAAAACTTTTATTCAAAAATACCTCCAAATCCTTCGTGATGGCGTCAGTGACCTCTACCTCCCAAGCAATATTGGACGCTCTACTGCCTTTTCGATGCATAAATAATATTCCTCCCCTGTATTCTTAGCAAACTATTGATATTAAAGGACAGATAAAATTGTACAATTCATTACTTGTAATGCTA
>NC_088929.1:34782500-34800000 GCF_038396675.1 Hydra vulgaris
GAGTTAGGGATTGCACTTTTACTTACTTTTTTTTTTACTTACTCGAGTAAGTTAATTTTTATTAAAAAGTAAATTACATAAGTAATTTGAAACGCTTTATGTAAATTTACAATTTCGTATAAGTTATTTATTTTTTTGAAACGACTTTTACTTTTTAAAGTTTTTTTACTTTCAAAAAAAACTTATGTAAAAGAAGATTACATCAAAAAGTAATTTACTTTTACATGTAAAAGTAAGTCACGTGAATAAGCTATTTTACTTTTACATTTAAAAGTTAATTACTTTTGAAAATTACATTTCATAATATAAAACTTCCTCAAACTGTAATTTACATTTACCTATAAAAGTAACAAATTAAAAAAAAATTATATTGTAAAGTAACTTGCATATGAAAGTAAATTACATATAAGCAATATGCTGCCAAATGTAAATTAAATTTACAAATAAAATAATATTTTTTAAGTAGAAATTTTTTATTTTAAAAGTAATAACAAATCTTAATTAAAAATAAATTACATAAAATAAAATTTAAATTAGATAAGCTTTCATTTTATATAAATTGTAAAGTAAATTAAAAGTAACTTATATAAAGTAAGCAAATAAATTTACTTGTATTTTAAGATAACTTTGACATGATCTTGTATAAAAGAAATGCAAAAAAGTAAAACTTTAAGGCACTAACATTTAGTTTGCCGCAACATTCGATTTGCGCGGTTTTAGGTATTTCTTCCCTCTAAATTTTGAAAATATCAATAATAGGTTTCTGCCCATGATTAAAACCCGCTCTAATTCCGGTCCATGATAGTTTTAACTATTATAACCATTCTCTGAATCAAACCGTGTCAAAAATGTTCACTCTCTGGCCAACCATTCGAAAGTTCTGAAAAAATTTAGGACTTTACACGTAAATATCTTTATTTGCGTGTAGTATCAGTGGCCTTGCTACCGCAAGGCCAGTATAAGCAAAATTTCCCGTCCCACAAGCAACTAAACCAAGAACCGCAAAGTTCAGAAGCTCTGAGATATATTTAAAGAGTTTTTTTTTGTTTTGTTTTCTTAGAAAAGTTATCGCTCTAGAGAAACAGAAAATGGGCACCTCGGCCACGTATGTTTAATGACAAAGTACACTTTGCTTGGCCGCTGTGTAATATACCTAAATCCCGAGCTGAAGCGTAAAAACGATTTATAATTAGATAAAGAAATAAAAATTGTGGTGATAAAAGCCTGGAAACAAAAATGCCCTAAAACATTTATCATCTTTACTCCAAATGTGAGAGCAACAAATTAGTAATTTTTATCTATTTTTGTTTTCTTACACTAAGTTTACACCCTCGCCAAATAAAGTGGTTGTTTTAATCTTTTTTTAAACATTCTTATGCGATAAGCAAGAACACACTTAAGTTTGGTACTTAAGTATGTTTTTGTTTATACCAAAACATAGCATAATTTTAAAGAAAATTTAATATGAAATATTATGAAAACCATTTTGACCAAAATTATTGCGTTTACATAATTATATTTTTATTACATCTCATAATTTACATACGTAAATTTTAAGATGTAATATTGATGTAATTATTAAAGTCATCATTGTGTTATTGGTTATTTGGTTATCCGTAAAATCTTTATATGAGTTTAATGTGGCTTTTAACAAAACATTAAAAAGTTTTTGGAAAACCTCATTTGTATGTAACTATATAATAATATTATTAGTTAAAGAAGAGGCTATTGATTATCTAATTGAAATTGGTTTGTTGATAAAAGGAAACGTCGCATGTACAAATTGTAAAACTTTTTTACACTTTCCTAAACATTCTAATGTGATATAAACAAAAACATACTTTAGTTTGGCACTTAAGTATGTTTTATTTACCAAAAGTATATTTATTAACCAAAATCATTGGTTTTTCATAATCATAATATTACATCTCAGAGTTTACGCAAGTAGACATCATTATATTATTGATTACTATAAAGTTTTTAAATGAGCTTAATATGGTTTTTAACAACACATTTAAAGACCTCATTTGTATGTAGCTATTAATAATACTCTTAGTAAAAGATGCTGTTGATTAAGTAATTTTAATAGGTTTGGTAATAAAAGAATACGACGCATTTTCAAATTATGAAACTTTTTTGCATCGCTTTTAATGTGGTATAATACCACGCAATACTTGTATTTAAATCCATTTAAAGTTAAATATTGTATTTTGTTTAATTTATATTTTTCATGAATAAAATTTTTTTTTTTTGTTAAAAAAAAAATTATTCAAAATTTGTATTATTTATGCAATATTTCTTCTGTTTTAATATGTTATTTTAGAAAAATATTCACCTTTTTCTAAAATAACATACTAAAACAGGAGAATTCAGTACTTCAGATAAATATATATATTAATTTTTTAGATATATTTGCAAAAAATACAAAACTATAATTGTCAACTAAAATAAGGTTATTAAACTCAAACTTCAGAAAAACACACGATCATCAGTTTTTAATGACAACCTTTTAATGACTTTATTATGAACGGATATTTATAGGCTTGGCAAAAGACTTTTTTATCTTCTTCTTTTCCCCACCTTTCGTATATTTTACAAAAGAGAATTAATAGTTTGTAACGGCAATATATGAAAAATAAAAAATTATAAAAATTAAAAATCCATCACTGTATTAAAGAATGTCTTTATATATTAAAAAAAAAAAAAAACCAATGACGAAATTATATTTGAAAAAAAAATTAATTTGATAGTTATCAAATCCCATTTAAATCCCCTAAAAAATAGGAGAAGTTGCTCAGAATTTATATGTTCATAGTTTTTGAAATCTATGAGATTGTTGCATGATATTAGAGACTTGTTAACGAACTTAAATTCAGTTTAAAATGTTAAAAAAATGTATTTATAAATGTTATAAACTCATCACTCTCACACCAATGGCGTAAAAGGGAAGTCAACATTTAAAGGGTTTATTTTCAGCAGACTCCGATTATCGTAATACTTTTGAAAAGCTTTACATAAACATGAATATATAAATGCTTGGAGTTTGCTTCATGTCGTTACATAAAGTTAAGTTCTCAATCAAAAACAAAAAGATTGCTACGGGCCTGATTTTAATTATGTGATTCGAATCTGGTTGTTGAAATATTGTGATTTGCACTTTTGTTACTTTTTTAATTTTAAACTTTTTGAAAATTTAAAGTAAAAAAAGTAACAAAAGTTTACTGAAAAAAAAAAGAATTTGATGTTATTTCATCTGTATTTTAAAATAACATCAAGACAATTTTCTTTACAATCGACCATACAATTTTAAAATTGAAAGTGTGCTTTTTTGAACCATCCTACTAAATACGCTATATTAAATAAATTAAAATAAGCGGTTGTTGCGCTTATAAAACGTTATAAATATTTTTTCAGTTTAAATACTTTTACATTTATATTTTTTTAACTTTAATTCTTTTTTTCAAATTAATCTTGATGTTATTTACATCAGTTGTCAGTTGTTTAAAAGTTTTTTTTTGAAAGACTGTCTGGTTTAATGTTCTTGCTTTGGAAATGGTTCTACATTTTGCAATTTTATTCTAAGATTTGTATTTTGGCTTCCTTTATTCAGCGTGGTTGTTACACACCAATCTAACCAAAATAAAAGTTATTTCTGGTATGACCAACTCGAATAATTATTAGATTATAGAATAATAAAGGAATAATTGTTTTCTGGAATGGACTAATTGAATTTAGTTCATTCCAGACAACAGTTTTATGAATAGCTATTAATAAATAAACAAAAAAAATTAATTTTCATTTCTGAGTGGCTGTTTCAACCAGAGCTGACCAGTGCCGTCCCAAATGGAAATAAGGGGGTATCCCTCAGCCCAAAGCTATTACATATGCATTTGAGTTAGCACATTTGTACATTTAGTTGGCAAGTTTTAAAGTATTGTTGGCAAATATCAAATATCGAGGACCCTTTTTTTGTGTGCGTGTGTGTCTCTAGTTGGCAAAAAACACATACGAACCTCCTCCTCAATCAGAGACCTCTTCGGGACGGCTCTGACAACGACCACGCTGAATAAAAGAAGCGAAAAGCAGCAAACTACAAATATGCCCGGCTTCTTTACGGTAAATTTTTATCTGGGCCACTAACTTATTTCCTCCCGAAAAAAAATTAATACTGAAACAAATAAATCAAAAAAATGTTTTCAAAGTTTTTATACAAAAATCTTTCTTTCTAAAAAGTTATAAACTTTAAAGAAAAATAAAATATTAGAGAAAAAAAGTAAGGGTACGACCTCCTTGCCCAGGAAAACAAATTTAACATGCACGTTCATCGGGACTACACAAATGCTGTCAAGATAAGGTAAATTCAAAGTAAAGCCGGAATGATAAAGTAAAATAAACAAAAACAAAAGGATGCAAAAAAGTGGAATTCTCTCCAGTGCTCTGAAAACAATTTCAACTTGTACTTTTATTATGTTTACACAAATGCTGGACGGTTTACGCGTGCATGAATTACCCATAGCTTAGAAATTATGCCCCCTTTCCCCCTTCTTCCCCCGACAAACATTCATTATGGCCAATAACCTAGTATACTAAACAAAGAAAAAGAAATAAAAAATTAATGAATGTTTAGCAGCCCCTATTAGCACTCATGGGACAGGGAGCCCGTCTCTATACTGCTAGTATAGAGGTGTTGGCTATACTTGCCCCTAATTATAATAGAACTACCCTTTACGACATACGTGAAAAAAGAAATCCTTTCCCAATGCCCCACCACAAACATTGCCCACATACATCAGAGTATTACCTGATGTATTACCCAGAAGTGCCCTCAAACAGGCATTAGATTTGAATACGCTACCTATCTCAAAATTTATGTTAAATCAACATGAAAAGACTGTTCTTTGAGAAAGTAAATAATATAACTTACTTTTTACTTATTTACCAAGTGAAGTATAAAATTTCAAAGAAAAAAATTACTTTTATTTGTTAAAGTAAATAAAAATTTTTTTCAAACTGCTTTTGTGTAAGCTGTTTTTGCTAACTACTTACTTTTACATGTAAAAGTAATTTGTTGTTGCGATGTAGTTTTATTTTACTTTGTAAAGTAAGTGTTATGTCTTTTAAATATTATATTTACGTAAGTTTTTTTCATAAATTTTTTTACATTTAAAAAGTAAATTATATTTCGATGTAAATTTTTTGCATAATTATAACTAGAATTAATTTTTAAAGTAGTTTACTTTACATAACTTGCCATTAAAAGTAAGTTACATTTACAAGTAAAAGTAAAAATGTAAATAACTTTTACTTGTATAAGTAAACTACTTTTTCAAGTAACACTCATTTAAAAAACTTAACTTAAGTAATTTAGTTTTACGCGTTATATAAATTATGTGAAAAAAAAACGAATTACTTTTAAAAGTAAGTAAAATATATATTTTTATATGAGTTATGTAAAGTAATTTACGCGTAAAAGTAATTCGCGTTTTTACATCATGACAAGTAAAAGTGCCATCCTTATTTAGAATAACTGAATACATTTTCATTAGAGGAGTTATAGTTTAGCCTGTTGTTAATTAAAATCGAGATTTATTTTAGAATTTGGGGTGGATGATTTGAGTTAATATTAACATAAAATAATTCATCGTTTGGTTTTTTGAAAGGCTTATATGATTTTTCAGAGAGGTTAAATGTGACATCAAGAAAGTTCATAACTTTTAAATTTATGTTTATTTCGATTAACCAGCCAATTTTTTAAAATATTTGAATAATATCTTTTCTAATTTTATTGAGCTATGGACCAGATTTTTTACGCATTACTATTAAATCAACATTGCGGTAAAAGCCTAAATCTTTTATATTTTACTTAATAAATCTAAAACGTAAATTCCAACAGATTCACAAATCCATGCTCCGTCGTAACTGCGCATTGTTACATCAAAGCAGTCATGTATATTTTTCTTTTTCCAAGTTTTCTTATTAAAATCTTACTTTACTTTATGAAACCAAACCAAGAATGTATTAAACAAAAAAATGGAACTAATTTCTAAATGCATGCACGAAAATAAATTTATCTTTAAAAACTGTAAAAGTTAATGAGCTCAAATAACAGTTACATTAAGTTCCCCTTTTAAAAATTTTTTTTCTAACACAGCGTAGGTAATAATTTCTAAAGAATTCTTTTTTAATAGTTTCAGCAATTTCCACAAATGTGAGAAAATTTACAGTAGTTATGACATTTGCGACTTCCTGTACCTTAATTTTTGGTATAAACTTAAGTTTTATTTTATCATTCATTTCTGAATAGTCATTATTGATAAAACACAAACACAGTGTTATATGAGAAAAAATTTTGTGTATATAAATAAAAATATACGTATATATATATATATATATATATATATATATATATATATATATATATATATATATATATATATATATATATATATATATATATATATATATATATATATATATATATATATATACATATATATATATACATATATATATATGACGAGCGCAAGGGAAGAATTGGTTTATCTTAAACTTAGTTAAATCAAGATTAATTTTTAAAGACTTCTTTTAGATTTTTGTTTTACAAGAAACAGTCTTGCCTGGAAAATTATTTTTAATTGATTTCAGATTTTTTGCAAAAACTGATAGTTTGCTTTAGGATTTTGCAACCTTTATCTAAAATTGACGTTCCTGATTTTTGAGTTGGAAAACGTATTTTTTACTAAATTTGCATTTTAGCAATTTAATTTTTAGTTTCTTTTCAAAAATTACAATTTACTTTATCCCTGCAGCCATTTTGTTTGAAAAAATTGTTTTTTAAACGTCTTTTGTAGGTTATGATCTTATTTAAACGTACAAAATAGGGGTTTTCCAGACCAACTGGTGTAAATTAATCAATTTTCATTTTAATTTAAAAAGTTAATTATATTCCACTGGGCTAATGATTATTCTTATTTTATTAAATATAAAAAAAAATCCATTATTTATTTAAATAAAAAGCAATAAGTCAGCATCAACAAGATTTTCAGCAAATTATTTCTTTACTTTTTCTTTGGTTTTTTCCCAATTTTTTTAATATCTACTCTCAGGCAAACCAACAATACGCAAATTGTTCATTCGATTTCGATCCTCTGTATCAACAGATTTTAGCTGTATGTCGTTGCTGTTTGTCAAAAATTATCCCTTTATTATCTTTACGCTGGATAACTCTTCTTTAACTTTATTAATTTTTTCATTTACACTTTTAACCTAATCGTTGCAGGCATCACCAACGAATGTCAAGCCAGCTTTGATATTGTCAAGATCCTTCCTTACTTCTTGAATGCTTTTTTGAACTCAATCAAACTATATATTAATCATTTTAACTGTTTCTGTAATTAACGACAATATCGTCTCTTTTTGTAAGTTCAGTAGTTCTCTCACGATTACCATTGGAACAACACTAACATTGCTCATTTTAATTTAATTTTGATAAAAAATAAATAAAATTTATGATTTGAAAAAAAAAAAAAATTATTAGCAGAAGAAACACGTCCGCTTGCCTCCGTGTCTTAAAAGTTAATCTAAGTTTTTTGGGGCAATTTGGGCCAAAAGTACAAAAACTCTGTTAAAACCGTAAAAATCAACTTTAGTTTAAAAAAAAAGAGATTTTTCAAATTGTCAGAGTAAACAAACTTATTTACATTTATAAATATTAAGAAAATATGTAAAAATTTAACGACTTCTTTGCCTAATTGGGGCGATTGGGCCGGGAACAATAAAGGCTCTGTAAAAATAATAAAAACTAACTTTAGTTAAAGCACGCGTGCTTTTTCATATTGTTAGAGTAAAAATATTTATAAAAAGAACTTTTATAATATATTAAAACATATTTAAGAATCCCAGAGCTCTTTTGCCCCATTTGGGGCATTTGGGTCGAAGGCAACAAGACTTCTGTAAAAAGATAAACTTAAGTTAAAGATCGAGAGATTTTTTATATTGAAGGAATAAACAAATTCATTTACATTTGTAAAAATCCAAATTTTCAGGAAAGAAATGACTTTGTAAACCATAGAAATTCAATGCCTAGCTTTGTCCAACCACTGTCTAAAACACTCCATGTACTTTCTTTTGAGGTATTTTTAATTTGAAAACTCAAGAGAGACCATGTAGTTTTCCTTTAAATATGAAATGTGGTGGCATATAGTTACCCATTGCATTGACAGAAGCTATTACTCTAATTGTTTCACGGTTACCTGATTAATGACAATGGAGATACTTAACTCCTTTTTTAGCAACTATTTTTTCAGGGCAATAATCAAACGGCATCCCAGTCTCATTCATATTCCGAATTTTTAGCGGTTTCTGAAATAATTTACTTTTTGTTAACGCAATTTTTAAAATGGAAAAATATTTCGACACTTTACAAACATTCGCGCACTGATGTATAATTTCTGGTTGACGAAAAGTTAAATGTTTGTGGCTTTTGCAATTTCCAAGCCACCATTTTTCTGTATGAGATCCATTCTTGAATGATTTTATATGTTTGAGAGCAAAATGTTCAGCATGTTTTAGAAATTGCAACTGAGCAAATCCGATTCCAAAAGCTGCACGATTATATAAAAAGTCAATTAATTTTCTTTCTTTTTCATATAAAACATTTGGATGTTCAGATTTGGCTCCGGAAAGCCAAACTTGTAACACTTATCTTGGAATATCTTTTTTTATTTTTTTTTTTTATTTACACTTAGCCGACAAAAAAAAATTTACAGTCGTAACTAATAAAAAAATAATTACATGACCGGGGATAGAAGAAGACAAATTTAGTCTTATCATTAAGCCCCAAAAAGTGCGTCATTACTAGACAAAATATAGTTTGACAATAAAATATAGTTTCAATGTATATATCTCTGATATATATTATAAAAGAAAATTTAAATATATTGCATATCGTTTAAAATTTATAGTTTTTCAAAAAATAAGATATAACAATTGCTTTGTAAAATAAAAGAAACAAAATTTATTAAAATATTAAATGAAAAAAATCACATTTAAGAATTGGTTTGAAAAATAAGAAGATATGATTTTATATAAAAGCATTTTATTGGTAGAGCATTTTATAGTTTAACTTATTTATTTATATTTATAATACTTTTCATTGCCTATTAAGTAAAAGCAAATAAACAGTATAAAATAAAAGTAAAAGATTAATAAATAACGCAAAAGTAAAAAATAAATTTCTCAAAAAGAAGATTATCATTTAAAATGATAAAAATATATGTACAATTATTGATTAATTATGTATTAATAATCTAAAGTAATTAATTAACTAACAATTAATTATTGATTTTTAATATAAAGAAGTTTTATTAAAAAGAACTTAATTCATTTTCAGTTAACAAAAGTAATTGCTTAAGTTTTGTTTTGAATTAGTTTAGAGAATAATTAGTTTTCATTTCATTATTTAATATTATGTTCCACAACTTTGGTCCTCGGTTCACAATAGAGAATTTAGTAGCGGAATAATAAGTTTTGGATTGAATGTAGTTGTATTTTGAAAATCTAGTAGGGTATATGTGATTTATTTTTTCAAAAATTGAATAAAATAAGATTGGTAATATATTTTTATCAAGTTTGAACATGAAAATAAGAACTTGATAGAGATTTAGTTTATATACATTTAGGATATTGAGTTCATTAAATAGTGTTTGTGTGTGTGAGAAGCGATCTACGTTTGAAATTATCCTTATAGCCTGTTTTTGTTTGCTAAGCAATTTTTTTATTTTCGTTGCGTTAGTGCTACCCCAAGCAACGTTCGCATAACTTAAGTAGCAATGAATAAAAGAAAAGTAAATGTTTTTTAAACAAGATCGATGTAATAACTGCTTTGCTTTGTACATTATACCTAAATTTTTCGATATTTTATCTTCAACTAAACCTTTATGTTCCCTCCAGGTTACATTTTCGTCTAGAAACACGCCTAAAAACTTTACTGATTGCTCTCTCTTTATTAATTGATTGTCAATAAAAAGGTCCGGATGTTCTAAGGGAATATCTGGTTTTTTATGTAGGCGATGGAATAAAGTGTATTTTGTTTTAGTAATATTTAAAGATAACTTGTTTGATTTAAACCATTGGGTTAGTTTGTCTAGTTCTTTGTTTAATGTTTGGAATAATATATTGATATCTTTATTGGAATAAAACAAGCTGGAATCATCTGCAAATAAAAATGTATTTAAAATGTTAGAAAATTTATTTAAATCGTTTATATATACAAGAAATAGAAGTAGCCCTAAAATTGATCCTTGAGGAACACCACATGTAATTGTCTCATAATTAGTTTTTCTTTCATCATAAACTATATACTGCTTCCTATTAGTCAAATAACTCTCGAACCAGGATAAGTTAGTATTTTCTATACCATAACTTTTGAGTATCGATAGAAGGATTTGATGATTGACTGTATCGAAAGCTTTACTTAAATCGATAAAAAGACCAAGGGTATACTTGCCTTCATCAAACGATTTAAATATGTCCTGAACAAGGTGAATGATTGCATGATCGGTGGAATGGCCAGATTTGAATCCAAATTGTTTATGGTAAAGAATATTATTTACATTTAAGAAAGAATAAAGCCTATTATACATAACTCGCTCTGATATTTTAGAAAAACAATTAAGAATTGAGATTGGGCGATAACTTGCAACTTTAGAAGGATCGCCTGATTTTAAAATTGGAATGATTTTTGCAATTTTTAGGTTTTCTGGAAAAACACCATGTTTTAAAGATAAATTAAAAATATGTAATAATGGAATCGTGATGTATTTTATCGATTTAATTACGACATTACTACTTATAGAATCAATACCTACACTTTTTTTGGGCTTTAACAAAGAGACTGCGTCTAATAATTCATTTTCCGTATATCAAAAGCTTAACATGCTGCTCGCTGTGGAACTTTATTTTGAAAACATGTTATTAACATATTTTGTTATGCAACATTAAGTAGCAATAGGTATTGCAAAAAGCGTGAGCATTCTGAGTCCTCTACTTTTGAGACCTTTTATTGCTGATATCATTAATTCATCATTCCATAAACGGTGTTTTCCGCGTCAGCTTCTTGTTTTTCAATTTTCGTTGAATTTTTTATTTTTTTAGCTTTATAATGTTTTTCCATTCTTAAGTAAATTGCAAAAAATACTATGAGAATTTAATTTTGAAATGGTTATGATTGTCTAAAAATAAAATGTCTATTTTTCTATATTTATATCATACTAGCAGAAAGCAACCCGTAATACGGTTTATGGTCGGTCTGTTACGTGATTAATTTATTGTGGCTGTTTTTCACAATTTAAAGTTGCGAAATATTAACTAATGCTCTTTTAGTAAAAAGGCTTCAAATTGAAAAAATTAATGCATCTGTCAATTTAACATAAAAAGAATGGGGTGGTAAAATAATTTACCAATTATTTAACATTATTTGAGTAATTTACAACTGACATAGGTCATACTAGTGTGTAAGGCATATTTATATTAAATAATTCTTTCACCTATTGGACATACTTCTCCATAAAAAATATACAAAATTTAAAACACAGCCCTACCAGTTATACTTCAACCAAAACACTAAAGACAAAAATTATACCGCAGAATAATCGATAAAATAATATTTACATATCAATAAATATATATTTATAATTTTTTTACCTATTCCTTTAATTTCCTCCATAAAGTTGTCTAAAATAAGGAAAAAAATAACTGAAGCTAAAACTAACTAAAAGTAAACTAAAAATAACTATATTAAAACTAAAAACTAAAACTAACTTTAAATCCTAATATTTGTACCTCAGAAGACAAAGGTCGGGTGTCCAGTATTTTGTGAAAATGAGTTATGTATGAGACCTTTTTAATTTTTTCAGTATCTACAGAGGTAGAAAGACTATTGTCCGATGATAATTTAAAACAAAGTTAGGTCAATATAAAAGGTCTTTGTCCCCAAAATGTTTAAAGGAAAAACATCTTTTATTGAGAAATGACTTTTCACTCTTTTCATTTAGTTTTTTATTTATTTTTCGTCAAAATTATATTTCATGTGGCTTAAGACAAATTAAATAAAACACGAGAAAAAAAAAAAAAAATTTAACCATCAAGAATAAGCCAAAAAAGACTAATTATTTTACTATTTCCTCTCTTCTGGACAATATCTAAAATGTGACAACCGACCTTTGACTTCTAAGGCACAGATATAAATGCTTCATTTATTTAACTATACTAAATATACAGTTTATACTTAGTTTTTGTTCCAGCTCTCCTAGAAAAGTAAAATAAAGCTAAAGTACTTGAAGTTTTAAAATTCCGGTTACAGTACAAATAAACAAATTTCTATTAACAATTACTAAGAGCAAAAACACTGACTTATTTTACCTTTCATTTCTGTGTCTAAACAATAAAAGCACTTAAATGTATAGATGTTAAAATATCTACGTAATTTTTTAAAAATAAATTTACATAACTAATGTAACTAATAATTTTATTAGCTCTCTCTTGATTAACTAAAGAAAATAAATCTTAATTAAACTTACTTGATATAAAATAATAAAAAGCTGTTTTACTAACAATTTTAAATTTCTTCTCTTTATTATTGACAATATAATTTTAAGTAGGACTTAAGTTCTTGGCCTTATTGTATAAAATTATAAAAACCTACTGCTTTACTTTAAAGTCAACAACAACATTTTAAAAAACACTTTAGTTACTTCATAAAAAATAAAAGTCGCTTTAAACTTACTACCTATCTCCTCATTATTGTCAACTAAACAGAAAAACAAAAAAACGATTGATAGTAAATTTTCACTTTGGTAGTAGGTTATTTAGTAGATTAAATAGATCTTTGATCTATTCAATCTGCTCTAACAAACTACAACTATATCAATAAACTATAACTATTTTCTACAACATGGAGTAATTTAACATAAATATATTTTTTAAGTAATAAAAAAATATTCAAGATTATAATATATGAGATTTTAAAAACCTAAAATTTTTAACCTACTTCAAAGAAAAGAGATTTTTTAAAATGTATCTTTATTTCTTTTTAAAATGTAAAAAAGCATTTTAACTTACTTTCTCCAATAATACTGTTGTCATCTAAACAGAAAAACAAAACAGTAACAAAGTAACAAAGTAACAGTCTAAGATAAAATAATTCTCCAGTTTGATTAACTTTATACATTCTTACTATCACCTTATTACCACCCCTTTGTCTAACCATTAACAATGTTTATCATCAAACATAAAGCGATAAGGAAAGTCTACATACGAATAGCAATGCTCATTTATTTTCAGTATTTAATTAAAACCACGCCATTAGGTGCGTATCACGTTAAGCTGCACAATCTAAAGCCATTTATTCTGCTCCTCCTCTAAATTACACTAATTGATTTTCAGGTAGATGAACTTTAAGGCGTATAAAAAGGAGTGACACATGACTTATTGGATGCTCGAAAATGCTTCAGGTGCACTAAAATAACAACAATTTCAAAAAGTGTTTACTTCATCATGATTAACTTGTTAATTTATTGAAAATTTGGCACAGTCTTGACCCGTGTATATGTATTTGAAAAAACATTTAACACCCTTAACAGACACGCAAGCTTCAACATTAATTTGAGCTTGATATTTCTTTGTAATTGTAAAGTACTACCCAGTACTTCTTGGATTGTAAGGTACTATCCAGCGGTTATCTACATTGTTACCTTTAATATTAATAACCAAACCATTATCAACACGTCTATAGCGTGGATAATCATTATGAACTGCTACTGTGTTATTATTAGTTTCTCTAGGGTAATTTTTGATGAACACCCCATCTTTCTTGCAAGAAGAATTTGGATTCAGTATGCCACACGGACCGTGAATCATACAAGTTTTAACAACGTCATAAAGATCACGATTAACAATCGGATCTGGAATTTCTGCAGATATTAAATTATTGATATCGTGTGCTGTTTCAAGTTTATTATCATTTACAAAGTGAAGTAAAATATGAACATGCGACAAACCACGCTTTTGAAAATCATACCCCAAACATGTGTTACAACTTTCCCTAATACACCGTACTTAAAAATGCCATTGAGAAGGTTATTTAATTTGAGTTTAAATACTCGAGTAACCAAGTCAGGTTTATCATTTGCAGCCTGATCTGGATATAAATTTTCAGTTATCTCGCGCCACTTTCGATTGCAAGTGAAAGTAATAAAAAGATCTGGTTTACCATACTTTTTAATTATAGCCATAGTATCTTCAATGTTTTAATTGTAACCATAGCATCTTTTAAAGGTTCTAATTATAGCCATAGCATCTTTTAAAGATTCAAGCCATCCTACATAAGTTGATAGCAAAATTAAAACACGCCCTGGTCTAACATTATGATCATTTCCAAGGTTGTTTGCATGTTTGTGTATGGCATCGTACTGCTCGCTTCTCAGTTTGTTTGGTTATTTCTAATAAAAGCAAGGCACTGGCCTTCACTTTTAACATACGCATCAACAGCATATTGCTGAAACGGTTTTTTGCCATATAAGAGTGAAAAAAAAATTGTCCAAGTGAAAGTATTTAATTGTAATACTGAGATAATGTAACATGATTTCTAACCAATGTAGCACGTTCAAGGTTGTGAACCAATTGATTATGCCAACCAGCATCCCCCTTTGGAAAAAATAGAGGATAAACCTTAGGATCTAAGATGACAGACAAACTTGATATAGCTTTAAAAGGATGACCTCTTGGGTATATAACAACTTCCCTAGACACAGGTGGTCCACCATCTTCACCAATAAATACAACTGCAAGTTTATTATGTGAAGAGAGATTATAGCAACGTCTATCTCGCCCTTCAAGTAAAGACATTTTTACAACTGACACTGATGGACCTTCCAGAGCTGCTCGAAGAATTTCTTTATCTCCCGGTTTCGCCATGTATTTAAATGCAAGAGCAAATGGGTTCTTTTCACGAATAATAATTTGCAATCGAAACATTAAATCATTTAAGCAAAGATCATTACCCCGTTGTTACATTCCAAAATTTACTGCTGCAAGTGGATCATAGATGTATAGTTGACAATATGTCGGCGGAACATTTTGATTTGGCCTAAGATTACCTAAACGATGAAAAACTTGAACACATATTCTAAAACATGGCGGCCCATGATTCATTGGTTAAACTACATATGCTTTAAATGAAGCAAAAGAAAGACACGCATTATAATTTTTAATATATTTTAAAAAATTCACTTTGGCAATTCTATTTGCATAGTTCCCTTTAATTAAATTTTCTAAATCTTGTTGAAATAATGAAGGTTGCAATAAAACTATCTTTCCATTGAGGCAACATAAATATGTGTTTCATCAGGAAATTTCTTAGCATTACAATGCTGACAAATATAATTTATTTCTCCTAAATAATTGTTATCTGGAATAGTATTACTTCTTGCTATACAATACATTCTTTCGTATCTAGCAGCAATTCTAGCATTTTATCAATTATTAATTATATCTCGCCTAATCTTTTTCAATTCTGCGACAATTATTTTCAAGTCTTCTAACCAAGCTCACCTCATTTGGGTTCTAATTATTTGCTGCTTGCCGAGCAGCCTTTCTAGCATTTTGTCGATTAATAACTTCATCTCGCCTAAGCCTATCTCTTTCATTTCTGCGAAAATTAACTTGCCTATTATCATTTCCATTTTCTAAACTAACATCTGCTTCTAGCATAAGATTATCCATTCAAACTTCACTTTTGATTGAAAGTAGTAACAAAAATCTTAAACGAATGTTGAAGATTGCGATCTTTCCTATAAAATTTTTTTTCTACTCTAAATAGCACACACAAATAATTTTTATATATAACAGACTGTCATTTAAAATAAACTATACAATAATTTTATGACTTAATAAAAATATTTTTGTCAGCTAG
Organism: Hydra vulgaris; assembly: GCF_038396675.1. Classification (NCBI taxonomy): domain Eukaryota; kingdom Metazoa; phylum Cnidaria; class Hydrozoa; order Anthoathecata; family Hydridae; genus Hydra; species Hydra vulgaris. Next base: position 34,798,471 of record NC_088929.1, read on the forward strand.
GAAGATGTTTAAAAAAAAAAAAAATTAGCAAATAATAATAATAAAAAAAAAAATTAAAAACATGCTTATTCTAATAATAAACATACTGCTAACAAAGAAAAATTAAAAAAAAAAAACGTTGTAAACCCTTTTTTGCAAACTTAATTATTATTTCTTTAAAAAAATTATTAGTAAACGTTTTTATAAAAATTCACAAAACTATACAATATTTTGTTCTTCTATACCACGTAAATATATCGTCTGATAAATCTAAAATAAAAAATGTAACAAATAAGTAAATAAATAAGAAAAACATTACTTACAAAAAATAAACAAAAAGCTGTTGTAATTTACCAGAGTAGTAGTTGCAAAAAATTATTATTTCATGTTTGCTTTTACAAAGTAATATAGGCTGGAACATCATGATTCCAAAATATTTTTAGCAAAATCATGTAGTAAACAGCGCTAAAGGCAAAAATCAAACTGAGATAAAAAAATTGTATACTTGGTAAAATAATTTGTCTTGGCTTTTAGTGAATGATTAAAAGCAGTGATTTTTAATAACAAAATTACCTATTCATTAGTTTCAACTATAGACACCAACGTGAAGGTAAGCTATGTGTCTATCAACTCAAAAGATAACAAAAAAACAACATTATAGCAATAACACACAACAATAGCACATACCATAAGTTAATTTAATATCCATATAACATAACTTAAGTAACAAAACATTCATATATAACAGAACATAAGTAACAACTTTACGCAAAATGTTATTAAATTACATTATTATGTATCTTTAGAATAATTAGTAATAAAGGCTTGAATACACCTAGACCTAAAGCAATAACAGTTTGACACTAAATACTGTCGTGCGATCCTCTGTTATAAGTACATGACTTGGCTGGTAAGGTTAACAAATTTTTCTCTACACGTTTACAAAGACATAACACTTTAAAAACATGAAAACAATATAATATAAACATATGTACCAACTAAAAACATAATAAATGTGTTTAAATATGTATATAAGGTTAAATATATACCTTATATACATATTTAAACAAATTTATAAAACAATTATATAACACATATTAACTCATACACAAATAATAAAAAAATGCTTCACATTATTATAAAAAAACATTGATAATTCAACTATAAAGCACATATTACCATATACACATACTTATCAAAAAAGCCTATATGCAAACAATTAACATGCGCAAACAAAAATTTTAAAAATGACGCGAGAAAACTTAAAAAGATTCCAAGTAAACAAAATAAATATATATACAAACGATACTCTTTACCATCATTTTTTTTTTTGTGACATGCCATGTCAGTGTTGGCACAAAATTATAATTTATTTTTCTAAATTTTCTAAAAAAGAACAAAAATAGTTAATAGAATACAAAAATTTCAAAGTAGTACTAACCAATTTTATGGAATTAGCATTATTATAACTTTTTTGTTGCATTAAAAAAAATTAGGCCTCATCCATACCCCTATTTTCCTTCTAAAAAATAAAATAATAAAAATGGTAAA
>NC_088929.1:34805000-34837500 GCF_038396675.1 Hydra vulgaris
TAGTGATTTTTTAAATTCGGTAGTAATAATTATATTTAAAGAATTAAGGTGTTTTTATTTTTACTTTTTTACATCAGGTCATCTTTAGTGATGAAAAAAAGTTCAATCTGGATGGACCAGATGGAACAACTCACTATTGGAGAGACCTCCGTAAAGAGCCACATTTCTTCTCGAAACGGAATTTTGGTGGTGCTAGTCTAATGGTATGGGGGGCTTTCTGTGTTCACTCTAAACTGCAACTGGCGTTTCCTTCGATAAAAATGAACAGTGAAGAATACCAACTGGTACTTCAGAACAATCTTCTATCTTTCATCCGACGTTTTCCACGCCGTCGTTTGACTTTTCAACAAGACAATGCAAGTGTTCATGCCAGCAAAATTACTACAGCGTGATTGATTGAAAAAAATATTCCACTTTTACAGTGGCCCGCGTGTACACCCGACTTAAGTTCTATTGAGAATTTATGGGGAGTGCTTGTACGACGTGTGTATGCGAATAATCGTCAGTTTCAGACCGTGCCCAAACTAAAAATGGCGATTTTGAAAGCTTGGGATGAAATTGAAGTCCAGTTGCTTGAGAATCTGATCAGAAGCTTGCCGAATCGCATTTTTGAGGTTATTAAGAACAGTGGTGGCTATATCGGTTATTAGAAAAAAACCTGCGCCTTAGTTTTCCTTCTTCATGGTTAGAGGTCGTACTGCGGTTATAATTATGAAACGCACGTAAAATCGATTTTAGGCCATAGCTGGCTGTAAGTAAAACAAAAATGATTATAACTCATGTACTTTTTCTACTCTTACTTATCCATAAAAAGTAGCATTAATACTACTTGTTTATTCGTTGTGGAAAACATGGACTAAGAGAAATGGGGGATGCGGCTATAATTATGAAACGCACTGTAGATATTACAAAACTAGTTTCGTATTTAGTAGTTACTTAAAGAATTTATTAGTTGTATTGCAGCTGCAGCTAAAAATTATAAAAAATTTGTTTAACACGTTGCCTTTTTTTTAATATCTCAGTTACAACTATGAAACCAAGTTATAATGTCAATATATCAATTAGTTTTGGATAACACCTAGTCAAACTTAACAAGCATATCCTGCTAAACATTTCCAATAAATTGGGTTTATGTCAACTTTATGTTCAATATTTCTGACTTTTACATCATCCTCAAGCTGTTTTCCACGATTTAATATATAGTTGCAAAAAATTAACTTAAGAAATGGATTTTAATTATTTTAATAAAACACCTTTTATTATTTGCATGCTTCAAAACTGACCTAGCAGTAAGCAATTGTTTTACAGGTTATAACCCAACTAATTATTAAAAACAACTTAATTTAATAAATTATATGAAAAATTTTAATTAAATTAAGCTTTATTTAATTTATGTCTTAATTTTTAATTAACGACATAAAATTACCATATAAATTATATATAATAACATAAGATGTTAGTTTGTTTTTAAATCAGTTATAACAGTGGGTATCAAAAAATGAAAGTCAAGTTCAGCCTGCGTATACCTAAAAGAAAAAAAAGAATGATAAACGTTCTTATTTTAAATTACAAAAGCATTATTCGACATATTTTTAATTGACTTTTAGAATATATAAAGTAAAAAAAAAAAATAATAATAGTTGAATTATAAAGCAGCCTAGCACAACTTATACGGCGAGTCATATTTAGCTAGTTTAATAATTTGCTCTACGGAATATAAAAATATTGATTGGAATAAATTTTGATCACTATAATCAAATATGTAACCAATCTTTTTGGCAAATATTAGTTACTGATATTTTTAAAAAATTTTAAATTATATTTAAAACATCTGGGATTCATAAACTATGAATTGTCATAATAACTGTATTGACGTATAAAACAAGTATAACAATTATATTTGAATATATAAAAAAATATACAAATAATTATTAAAATTTAGAATCATTATAGTTAGTTGTAAGAAAAATTTAATAAAATTTAAGATGTAAAAACAATGTAGAGGCTAATATTAAAACTAAAATATTTAACCAATTTGATAATAATCTAATAAATAATAAAAAACTTATTATATTAAACTTTTCTGTAATATATCATATAATATCTGAAATTGACAAGAAATAAAAGAAGAGTTTAATAAAAAACAGATTTACGTAAATTTACATTTCAATGAGGATATTTGAAAAGTTGTATTTCACTTAAAATAAAAAAATTAAGCACCAGTCAAGAAATTAAAATTGGTAACAAAAAAAGAAAGAAAATTCGATATGTTGTTACTTGCAGTAAGCAAACCATAATACGGGTTAGTAATAAATAAACAACTAGTAACAATTTAACTTCTTATATTATCTGAAAAATATAAAATACAAGTTCATCTATATATAGGGCTTTCACTGTCCCGGTTTTTCTGTAGAAGAACGCTATAAAAGTTTTAACTTTAATTAGTTTAGCGTTACGCTCTTCTCCATAATAATCAAAAAAAGCAGCCCCATCTATATAATATAATCTTTTTGGTTTTGCTTGCATTTATTTTTTTAACATTTAGTCAACGACAAAAAAGCCGCATAACCTAAGTTATTAGATTCTTTTCAATGACAGCAAGCGCCAGAGAAGGAAAACGAAGTACAAGTTTTGATTTTTAACAAGTAAGTTTATTAATAAAGGGGAGCATTATTTTACATATTTATTATTTGTTAATAAATTAGTGGCTCGCAAAATATTTCTTCAACATGGTCATTATTAATTATAGTATCAAAAAATTCTTAAGAGCTTATTAATTACAAAGTGTTCCAAGAATGCTCCACTTTATTAATAAACTTTCGTTAAACAGAGAGAAAACAGACTATGTTTCAAAGGTAATGTGTTAAAAATAAGTTACAATAAATTATTATAATCTTATCATAACTTATTATTTTTAATGACAAAATAAGCTGCAGCACAACTAACCATTAAAAAAGGCCTTTAAATGTTACAACTTAGCGAAATAATTATTTCCACAATAGTTTACAATTCCATTTTCTTCTTAACTGTTGAATAATAATTAGCACAGTAAATTTTATATGATATAAATTTACTAAACTGAAACCATGTTTCAACAGTAAGCAGACTAATAAAGCAACAAAAACTAAAAAAAAAAGGAATACAATTATGTTTGAACATTAGAAAAAATATAAAAAATCATTTAATTTTAGGATAATTAAAATCAGTTATTTAAAAACTTTATAAAGTTTGATTCGTAAAAAATTATAATGACTAATTGTATAATTAAAATATAAATATATAAAAAGGTTGATAATAGTCTAATAAATAATAGTCATAAAAACTAATAATAAAAAAGTTATTATAATAATCTTAAACTTATCAGTCGTAGTATCGTATCCATGGTGATATCGTAGAATATCTGAAAGTTATAAGCAATAAAAAGTAGAGTATAATAATAGGTTGTGATTTTCAATTAAATATAAATACTATAGCATTTATCTGATGGGTCCAAGAAATTATAAATGGTAACTATAGTAAAACACGTGATCATCAATTTTTTATAACAAGTTTTTTATGACTTTTATATGTACGGATATTTAAGGGCTTGGCAATAAGACTATTTTTGTCTTCTTCTTGCCCCCGTCATTTGTATATTTTATAAAAGAAAAGTAATAACCTCCCATTTGCTGACCTGCTTCAAATTGCGCTGCAGGACCATCACCTTTAAAGAATCTCATTTTATTGTAAATTTCAACATCATTGATCTTAATAAGGTCTTTCATGTCAAAAATACCATTTGTTCTTTGTTTTGAGTACAGAAACATTTTATCCATAGCTGATTATTTCCCATACATACAGATATACGATATAGGAGCTTTAACAACGGCTTGAACGTTCTATTATACTTTTGTTGATATTCTTCAGATGTATAATTTATTGCTAGATCAAATACAGGTGAAATTGTCATTAAGATGTGACTGTGGCTGCATATAGTCGCAGTATCATGCCATAACATAAGATGTCTCTTTCATTAAAAGTTTTTTAACTTTATTTATAAGCTATTGATTTCTTCATCTTGCTCAACATCCTGCATCTCATTAATTCTTTTTAGATAGCTAATAATTGATGTACGTGACATTTTTTCATATTCTTCATCAGTTTTAAATCTCATATATATCCAATGATTTTTTGTTATGTATTCTCTAATTACTTTTAGTGGATGTACTCGACCATTTATAGTAAATGCTTCAGTTTGTATTTCATTTTTTCTTAAAAAAAGTTTGGAGAAAGTTTGTGGAGCAATAAGCTCTCCTAATGAGTATTTATTTTCTGATATAAGCAAATTCAGTTTTGCTGCAACCAAAATTTGTTTATTCTTGAGGAAAGGAAACTTTATGATTCATAAAAAAGTATATAAATATTAAGTAGTTTTATACATAGATACATATGTTTTTTCTAAATTGTAATGAATAATTTAAATTTATTATTTTTTATTGCAACCTTTCAAAGCCTTGATAAATAGGTAAAAAATTTATAATTTTTTTTCCATAAAATAATACTAACTAATTTAGTGAGTGTTATTTATTAGAAAAATGAGCTAAAATAAATTAAAGGCCAATAATACTTAGAAATAAAAAGCACCTTGCAAAATATAAAAATACATAACAAATAAATTAAACCTATGAAATAATGCAAAAATTCTTTTAAAAAAATAATTTTTATATAACTTTACTTTCGCTTTTTTTTCTTCAAATAACGACATTTCTTTTTCAAATACTTCTTTTTATCTCAGACACCATTTTCCTTCAGAAATTCTTTTCTGCCCACCATTGCGTGGCATTATACGTACACTATCAATTATATATTTTTTTCTTGCAAGACTAAATTAGTTAGTCTTTTTCACACTTTTATAAAGATTTACCTCCTCGAGACATAAATTCAGTTGTTCTTTATATGCATGTGGTGATCCAACATGTTTTTTCGATTTTTTTATTACACCCTATCATTAAAAAAATACTTTAGTTAACCTTTATATATAATTGTGTGTACTTGAATTATAAAAATTTTGAATTAAAGTAAAGACTAATATTTACAAAACTTGAAATATTAAATGAAAAACTTTCAATATAAGAATGAAATACTTGTATATATCACACACACTCACTTATACACACACATTTTATCACGCACGCACACACACACACCCACCCGCACACTTTTATTAATGTGCCTCAGAGTATTATGAAGTCTCAGTGGCCCAATGCACCTATACACACTTGTAAACAATTGTAAATATATAAAAATGTTTACTTTATCTACTTTTTCTGTAAACTTATAAGATTACTATTCTGCTTGCTTAAATGGTTCCATACTTGCAGTTAGTTGGTGCTTATTTCTAGTTTAAAGAGAAATATTATTTTCATATGTTCTGAATATAAAAAAAAATAGCTATAACTGTATTTTTTAAAAATAATAATTGTTTTTCAACTTTAGAAACATTTATATTTATCTTATAACTGATGTTTCTTTCCATTGATTTTCAATATTCGTCACAGTGTCTTTAATTACATGTTTTTTTTGCTTGCGCATTTCATCTGGGGACTTATTTTTTAAATTTAGTATTTGGGAATAAGTTTTTGTAAATGTTGTTTGAAATGTGTTTTGGTATTCGTTATCAAATTTTGTTATTATAGTGTTTGTAATATCATTTAACATTAGTTCATTTTGTTTTAGACCATTTTTGAATGCAACAGATTGATACAATTCACATCGATTCGGCAATCTTGATAAAATATACTTAAACCTTAGGTCATTTTGACATCCAAAGCAATCTTTTATTGCATGATTCGTTTATTGCTCTTTTGTTAAAATAAATCTTTCAAAGAAAAGTTCTTGCATAACCTTAGTTTTTGTTGATGAACTTTTTGCCTCGAAATAACGCAGATTCTTAATAATTTGTTTGTATTTTGAAACATAAAAACCATATGGTACTACAAACTTATTGTCGTTTTCAATTTGAAATTTGTTTTGTAACTGCATATGCAGTTGGGCATAAACTGATACTTATACTTTCTTGAAGTATATACTTTTAGACTTTCATCAAATCCTTTACTTATTCTTATATTGAAAGCATCACATGCAGCTATTTTTGTAAATCCACACGATCGAGGATGTCTTATAGATATTGTTGTAAATTTATCTACACAGTTTAAGTATCTATGTAAAAATTTTATCAGAAAAAGTTTACTAACCGACAAATTTATCGCGTGATTGAAGTTAAAGTTAGGGTATATTTAAAATGTTTGCATTAGCTATAATTTCCAGACCTGTGAATTCTTATGTACTTGGACATTATTTTTTAATTTAGATCTTGCTTGGTGCTGGTAATATCTTTACTATCGCAAAGACATTTAAAAAATAGAAAATTCATTGAGAAAAAAGAAGATAATGAGATACTACTCCCAGCATCTCATTTTTTGATTACTTTTACTTAATAAGTGGATAACATAGTAATTTTGAGTAAAAATAACATGTTTTTTATAAAATTATCAGCTTTAAAAACTTTATAAATATTCTAGCTCTTTTGATCTGTAATCATGTTCAAATTAAGGATATTTTGTAATTCCATTTACGTCAATTTGATGCAAACCTACAGAGCAAAATCGCTTCAAATATACATCAAAAATACTTCAAATATACACTTTACAAAAACCCTAAAAACTATCTGCACATCCTTTTTTTTTTTTTTTTTTAAAAACACAAGTAGATATAGTTTTTATAAAAAATAATGAATTAAAATTTATTTCATCTCATTCAAAACCTAAGTTATCGATTGTCAAAGTTAGGAATTTTGTTGGAATTCTCGATTTAAATTTTACTGACTCGCCTTAACTACGGTGAGTAGAGTATTATTTATAAGAAAATACACGTACAAGCAAATTTGCGAGAGTGTTGTTTATTATAATTTAACTGTTTTTCCATCAAGAAAATTGAACGTGTATTTTAAGAATGTAAATTAATACTAGGTTTCTTTGTAAAGCCACGATGTGATGTTTCTATTTTTGAAATATATGCAACAAACTTTCTGTCCAATTTTTAATGGTTTCTAAATCTGCAGTATAGCATTTTCAAAAATATTTGTTGTTCGTGTTACTGTGGTGTAGGTACACTACTTTGCGTTTATGAAAATAAGCTGGCTATTAAGTAGCAAATGGCTAGCTTAAACCCAATTTTTAAATGATTTTTTTATTTTTTCTCTCTTGCTTTTTCTTTTATGTTTTGAAAAACTTTTTTTTTATGTCAACAAAACTTTTAATTAAGCTGCTTTCAAGCTTGCATTTGGCAGATTAAAAGACGGCGTAAACTTTAGAAAACAGAATAATTAAGATGGATAAGAGGGGAGGGGAAGTCGACAGAGGGAGGGAGTGTGGTAATGTTTTTTGAGCGTTAAGATTGTCAAATAATAATTCAACCGCCGCGGTGAACAGACGTAATTTTAACAGAAAGAATAAAAAATTAAAAATGGTTTTAACTTCATAAGAATAAAAAAAGTGTTTATTCTACACAAGAAAGAAATACAATTATTATTTAAAGAACAAGAAAAAGTATTCGTTGACTTACTAAGTTATAACTTAAAAATACTCAACGCACGCTTGGATAATATTAAAATAAAATCATTGGATTGCGATAAAAAAGTTTACTTATTGGAAAACGATATAACTGACTTAAAAGAAAGTTCGAATTTTCATTAATATTTAATAGACCAAAAGGTGAAAGCTGCTAAAGATCTTGAAACCCAAAATATTATCAATATTTTAAACAAAAGGTGGAGAATCTCTGAAGACAGGTCGCCGCGAATCAACTTAAGGATAGTTGGAATTTCTGAAAATGCAAATGAAACCAGGATTGAAACTGAAAAAAGGTTAAGAACTTCTTATGTGTAAAACTTAGAATTGAAGGAGCAGAAATTGAAAGGGCACATCATTAGGGTTGAAAATAGAAGCTCGATCCTGATCAATTTTATTAAAACTATTGAGATTCAAAGACAAATCAAACATCCTTAAAAAAAAAGTTACAAGGACTAAACACCAACATAAGTGAAGATTTACTCGTAAGAGACGGCAAACCTTCGTAAGAAGTTATTTACAGAAGCGAAAGAAAGAAGTCAAAAGGAGAAAATGTTATTGTCAGGTTTGACAAACTTAATATTTATAAAATGTTTACAATAAATCGAAATGATATGGCTAGAAAAGTAATGATTTTTAATTTTAGTTTTGCATAGTTTAATACTAAAAGTCGCTAACAAATAAAACGCTACATATTTTTTTGAAACTTTCAATAACCTAAACTCTCTTTTAAATAATGATTTAAAAGAGAAAAGTTTTTTTAACGTTATAAATTAACTCAAACTATTTTAATATTAAGAAAGTTTCTAACTTCATGAATGTGACACAAATATTATTCTCAACGGCAACTTTAAACATACGTAGTAAAAGTAAAAATTTTAAAAATTTTATATTAATGCTAAAAAATATATATTCTGAGTTTATAGTAATATGCATAATGGAAACATGGTCTGAAAATGAGAAAAAAAACTTTTTAAATTCCAGGTTATGAAGCAATCCACCCAACTCGAGGTGGTGACATTTGTGGCGGTGTATGCATTTTTATTCACGAGTCAATCCAATTTTATAAAATAAAAATTCTTAGCATTCAAAATACGGATTATAAATCATTAACTATGGAGTTAGTACACCACAATAAAAAAAACGTTTTAATAAACACTTTGTGTAGACCACCATGCGGAAACGAACATTTTTTTCAAAAGCACTTAAAATGGTATTTAAAAAAAAAAAAAACTTAAACAAATTTACATCACGGAGACTTTAAGCTAAATTTTCTTAATCCTAAATCTGATAACGATGTAAAACGTTTTTTAAACTCTCTCATTTAATACAACATTCTTACCTTAATAAACAAGCCTACTCGTGTAACTCTTCGAACCGAATCTCTTAATGATAACATTTTTACTAATATTTTTACAACATGCAACTTTCAAAGCGGATACATAAAAAGCAATATTAGTGACCAGTCTCCAATTTTATTAATGTCTGATTTTTATAAAAAAGAAAAAAAAAGCATTGTACTTACGGAAATAAAAATGCAGATTACTAAATTTAATTTTATGGAGTTTAGAAAAAACTTATCAAAGGAAAAAAAATATAAAGTTAACAAAAACCTGTTTGAAATACTGAAAAAAAAGCTAAAAAAGTTTATTTCTCAAATTTATTACAAAATAATATCGGAAATTGCAAAAAAACTTGGAATATAATAAAGAAAGTGATAGGAAAAGAAAAGAAAACTTTTGGTTATACTTTACCGAAGTATTTTTATACAAAGGATGAAAAAACAATAACTAATGAGGAAAAAGATACTGCAGACTGTTTTAATAACTTTTTTAAATACGTGGGTAAAAACTTAGCAAACAATACAATACCAGGAAAAAAAAAATTTAAATCATATCCAAAAGGATTGGCTGTATAATAGGTGAGCTTCAGGTATCTCCTAAAGAACTTCGGTTTGCTTTTACAATGATAAAACCAAACAAAAGCGAAGATTTTGATGGTATAAGCTCAAGGGTTGTTAAAGAAGTTTTAGATATTATTGAATACTCCTTTCTAATTATTTTTAATGCATCATTAAAAATGGATTTTGTCCTGACCTCCTAAAACTAGCTAAAGTGGTTCCAATATTTAAAGATGGTGATATCTCAAAAATATCTAATCATAGACCTATATCAATACATAAATAACATTCTCAATATGTAAAAAATAATTAATTCGGATTTAGAAAGGGTCACTCGACAGAATATGCAGTAAATAAATTAGTTTAAGAAATATTTATTTAGTTTGAAAACAACCAATACACTCTTGGAGTGAATTTTGACTCCAAACTTAAAAGTTATGAAGTATACCTATTGCTATAATAGACTTCAATATTGTTGCTGAAGACACTCAAGTTTTTTATACCCACTCTAGCATTAACGTTTAAAGTCTATTTAATTTTTATTTATTCATACCTATATAAGTTATTGTAACATTGCCTAGGCAACCACTTACCCATCAAAACTAACGTGTATCTTAAAAAAATAAACTAGAAAATCAAAAAAAAAATTCTTTTTCAAATCCATGCTTTATGCAAGCAGAATTCTATTGGGCCTAGAAATTCTTTTTTTGTTATCTTTTGTAGAAGGAAAAATTACTGTTACGTTTTTAAATTTTTTTTTATTAATTCAGTGTTCTTATGGTGAAATACAAATTAAATTTTTGTTAACTTAATTAACTTTTTTTGGTCAAACTTTTCCATTTCCTTGTATTGTCATCGAAAATGATTAAGTGTGCAAAATTTGAGCAAAATTGGTTGAGAAAAAACCTGAAATTTAAGCGTTGCTTAATTATCAGGTACCAAAAATTTTTTGGTACCTGATAATTAAGCAACGTATACTTTGTATACGTTGCTTAATTATCAGGTACCAAAAAAATTGTTAAAACAATCTAAATTCCCAACAACTTTCCGAGGGCCACATTTGTACTACTCGTTTCTCCCAAATAATAGTAAAACTACAACTTCAATTCAAACTTTTAAGAGTATCTTAAAAAAACAGTAACTTGATTATGACGTATTACAAATACTACTTTATTTTTAATTTTTATTTTCTTTTATTTTTCAACTTTTCTTTCTGTTAAAAAGCGATATCACCCTTTACGTTATTATTTATCTTTAAAATTTATTTATTCATTTTTATTTTAAGTTGTATTTAGAAAAAAAATTGTAACACTTTTTATTTAATAGTATTTAATATCATTTTATTGACATTGTCATATTTTTTATATGATAGCTTATTACAGTTTCCGTCACATCTTAACTAAAAAATAACTTAACTGAATAATTTATTATGAAGATAACAAAACATATCAAAACAGAAAAAAAAATAAATAAATAAAGTAGTAGTCAGTTAATAAATAGTCGTCAAGGTTTTCTAGCTAGAAAATTTTCCATTTAGAAAGATGAAAAAAAGATTTTTTAAAGACAAAAACATAAAAGCAACAGCGTACTAACCAACTTTCTTTTAAGCAATTTTTTAGTCTGATTTTCTTTCATGGTAGTTGTTATTTATAGATAATGATTTTGGGTGCATCCAGTCGAATATCCCATGGCATTCTTTGCAATGTTTGGTTGCTTTAGAAAACATGCCAACTTGTCATTCATGCTATTAGTTTTGAGTTCAATGCTTATTTTCAGAATTTTCTTTCCTAATAAAAATTTCTTCACACGAACACGTACCCTTGTACACCCCAGAGGCTGTACAAAGTTACGTGTTCCTAACTTACTTTCCGCAATATTTATTTTATAGACGATATGTCAATGATAGCCGTGCTAAATTTGAATCAGTTGATAATCTTAACAAATTTTTTGTTATATTAAATCAACACGAGTATAACAGTTAGGACACGTCAGAGGTTGAAAATGAGCATGGAGATTCTAAAGAAAAATCAGAGGAAACCTGCTCCGAAAAAATATTAAGAACCATATTCAGTTTATAATAGATATGTTTGTTGAAAACGGTCTTAAGAAATCAAATATAGAAACAATTCCCACAAAATATCTTTCTTGTTTCAACGATCTTAACAATAAAGTTACAAAAAAATTAAAGACAATGTTGCAATAAAACTATGTTGGCTACCAATACTTGCGCCAAAAACTACGCAAAGCACTAAAAACAGTGAATATCAAAGTATTTTCTATAATACCATATAATTTAAAAGCTACTGAACAAGAATGGCAGGGTAAAGGTTACTTCAAGTAGTTGGAGGTCACTGTTTAAGAAAATTTAAAAAAAAGAAAACAACTTTTATTGACGTTGTCTTTTTTGGCATTTTTTTCATGGTTTTCAAAATTTTAGTTTGTAACGGTTTTTTAATTGGCATTTTCGTCTGATGAGGGTCTGTACAAATCAAACCAAAACATTACTTTTATGAAATTAGGTAGTACGCTGCTTTTTTATGTTTTATAAAATATATAATTTCGTGAACAATAAAAAATGTTGCTAAAACACTTGAATACAAAAATTCAAAACAAATAGCTGAAGCGAAAAATACTTTTAGTAGTTCGAAAAGTTTTAAAAGTTACCTCATTTTACATTCAAGATCTTTTCTAATACATCATCCGTTAACTCAACTCACCTCAGTAGTAATTCTAATAATTTTGCTAACTAGAGTACCTATTTTTAGTTTTTTTAATCTAGCAGCTGTTTAAATTCAAAATAAAATTGTTTAGGCAAAAAAAACTGTTAATCGTTACATAATTTTTAAAAATTATTTTTTAATTAAGTGTATACTAAAAACGATCGCTCTAGATACGCAAACTCAACTTAACCAACTGACGTTTATGCTTAAGGTTTGAAATTTTTACATTTGCTTAATTTTAAATGTTGTTTCATGTTTCATGTATATATTTGTTTTACACTTACTTGCTAAAAAGAGCAGAAAGACTTTTTACACTACTAACTCGGCTTTAAAGGCTGTTGATATTTCTGTGTCAAGAAAGCACAAATTGGGCACAACTACTAAAACTTAAATTAAGTTTAGCAAAATTATTTAAAACAAATTATACAATAAACAATTTTTTTTGAAAAGTAACATACTAAAAAAGTATTATTCTTTTCAGATTGGTTCCATTTGTAAATCAAATACTCCTTGCAGCAATATATATTGTCGAGATGTATGTTTAACAAATGATCAAGGTTTAGTTCACAGTTACAGCTGCATTGGTAATTATTCAAAATAAAATTGGCTTTGATGCCTCTATCCATAATGCTAACAAGTTGTGTTAATTAGTAGCAATAATAAAAATCACAGTTCTTGTTAACTTTACATAATTTAATTGATTTGTATTTACTTGAATGTTCTTTATTATTCAATTTTAAATGATAATTTTATAACATAAACTATCTATGGATAATTGTTTTTGTGAAAGCTGTTACCTAATTTGAAGTATATTGATAGATGTAAATTTTATAATAGAACTTTTTTTTATATTTTAATATTTTTTTTCTTTTCTTTCAATTAGTTCTTTATGATTAAGATTTAATGGATGAAAATCCTATCTAATTTCCGCTAGTAAATTTCATAACTTTGAATAGCTTATAATAATTTTTTATCAGTAATATCTATATCTTTACCTATTTTTACCAGTAAAAATCAAACATCAAATATTTTGGAAATAAAACGTATTTAATGGTTATCAGATGAATGTCATTCTAAAGTAAAAATGGCTTGAAAGTGTGATGACCCTTGTTTAAAGTAATTTCTTAGTTTGGCTTTTGTGCTGTAGTTAAAGGACTTTTAGGTTATCATAAAGCTGGTAATTATAAGACTTGTCGGTAAATAAACTCTGTCAAACTTACAAAGAAATGGATTGTTGCATTTTTACAAAGTTGCGCTACTTGCCCTAACACTTGGGCTTTTTAAAGACAATTTAGGGCGTATCTACCTGTATGCTGAGGCAATTTAGTTTGCAGCCAAACTAAATTTAAATTTTACACACGTTTGAAATTTAATTTGCATACTTATGACATATTTTTGACAAACGCATATGCATGCGTCAAAAAATATGAACTACATCTAAAATCTTAACAGGTAAAAATATTAGTCAAATTAGATTAGTCAAATTTTATGTGAAAGTTAATCCTTGTGGAATTACGCAAACATGTTAAGATGTGTGTGATTATTTAAATCGTCACACTTTTTCCTGTTTTAAAAACAATATTCAAGTTGCTTAATTTAAAAGTTCAAAAACTCTTATAACCTGAAGGCTAACATCTCTAAAATTGTGCAATATAGAATTTCTAAATCGCATAAAATTGAAAAATTTAAATAACAGTTAAAAACTGCCATGAACACATTCTAAAATAAAACTAATTATATATTTATACAAAACAAACAACGACACATAAACACACACATGCAAACTAAAAACTTTTTTTTTAATTTTGTAGAAAGTAATGATGAATCAAGATGCGCTGCAGCATCATTATCATCTATATGGGGTGTTGTTTATGTGACAAGAAATGGTATTGATGGCAATAAAACAACTTATGCAGCAACTGCTAGTTGCAATATTTTTTACTACACGCGACGTTTTTGCAATGGTTTTATTGCTGTCTTTTTACAATTTTTTTAGATGTAATTCAGAATATTGTATCAGGTTAAGCTCAGATTGGTGTTTTATTTATTTCAACGCTTGTATTACTCATAAGTAACTTGCAGTAGATTAGTAGTGATGCGTTAAAAAATGTAATAACTTTTTGTTACAAATAACTTGCAATATCATTGTTTTTATAAAGAACTTTTTCAGAATTATTTGGTTAAAAAATTACCACTTAAAATCAGCACTATACGTATACATTGTATATACTTCAGCGCAAAGGAATTTTTTTATGATTAATTTAATTGAGATTAAGGGTTTTTAATTAAAGTATGGCAAAGTTTAAGATAAAAACGGAAGTTAGATTGTTTGTTGATTTAATGTCTTATAAAATTTTCTACTTTCGTGTGTTACGTTAAGCAATTTTTAAAATTCTGCATATGTTAGATTCTCAGGTATCCATAAGGATAACTGAGGGTAGAGGCAAATTAGGCAAAAAAAGCTATATAGATGAATAATATAGTTTTCGAGGATTTTGTTCTTGCTTAGCTGTTGTAAGTAGTTCGTTTGCACCTTTTAAAGATTGTATTGTCTTAACTTGCCAGTTTGCATTGATTGTTTTTAATGAAATTCTTGAATTTTTCAATAACTTAACCCCTAGTGATTTAATATTTTTTATAATAAAGCAAGCTTTTTTTTACGACTTTATTTTAGCTGTTGGCCAAAGATGTTTGTGGTTTATAAGTTCCATTTTACTAAATTAGAATTGATGGAAACATTATCGTCATAAAACTTTAGACTTAATAATTTTGCCAAAACATTCTTTACTTTAGACCAAGATAAATCTTTAGTAAGATCAAATTAAAAAATTAAACAAGAAAACTCAAAAATATAATAAAATTATTATATAGCATGTATTTTCTAATTTATTCTTTTTTTTTTTCATTTAAAAAGGTTTTTTTAGTTGATGTTTTTATTCAATTTTTCCGCTCAATTTGTTTTTGCAACATTTGCAATTATTTTTCCAAAAGTTTAATATCCTCAAATATATTTTTGAAAAAAAAAAACTTTGTGCAAAACTTTTTTGTCACAAGCTAACAGTTCTTGTTAATTTTAAAAGTTTTAAACAGTTAATTTGTACTTACTTATGCTAGGCTCTATGCTGTTTCATTTTAAACGTTAATCAAATAAACAAGTTATGGATGATTGTTATTATGAAAGCTGTTACCTAATTTGAAATATATTAATAGAGATTAAAACTAATTTTAAAATTTGTTTAATATAACAGCTAAGGATGGGACTTCGCTTGCAAAAAAAACTAAATACTGAGGTAAACTCTATTAGGTTTGAGGTACAATCTGTTTTATGCAACAAAATATAACTGCAAAAAATTTAATGTCTTATAAAATATTGCTAATTAATGCCTTTGGCATTAATTAGCAATGTTTTATAACTATTTCCACCGACATTATTTTACATTATATTAAAGAAAACAAACATTATAATTTTAACAAATAGATGAGTGCTACAAGAATGACAAAAGTAATTTAAGTGTAATGTAATAAATTTTAGAATTTATTGATCTAAGCACTGGTATTACCGCATTGACGGTTAGCAGAAAAGCGATTTTATACGAATATGCGATAAAAAGCGATAAAAAAATTGCATTAAATCGCACTCAATTTTTCGATAAAAAGTAACTCACAGTATAATTTCCAGTCATTCACTCTATAAAAGTAAAAGAATTGCAATTGTCTAATTAGATATTGCATTTATAACTAAGCTCCCCCGATTTCTTGTCTAATTATCGAAATTTACCGCATTTCAAAATTTATCAGGTTGCGGTAACGCCAGTGCTTAATTTGATCATTAAAAGTTAATTGTTGATAATTTGGTTGATTGGTGTTTAAAAAGAGATTGATTAGTCTGCAAGTTATATTATAAATGTACATCTTCATTTTATTATAATATAACTGTTTTATACCTTCTATATTAAAACTAGAAGTTTTTCATTCAAAATAGCGTACAAGTAAGGAGTAATTACTCATTTTTAATCAGGCATTTATAACCTAAATGCTTTTTTTATAAATTACTTTTTTAATTGCTGTATATAGGAAGTGACTGGGTTCCCGGCTTCAGCTAAAAACGAAACTTTTGCTAACCTGGTACCAGCCCCGGCAAAATTATCAACTTTAGCCAGGGTTGGTAGCCACGGCTAGAAAACAAGTTATAATACTTTACATATTATAGTTTTCTATTTAGATATACTATTTATTAAATACTGGCATATATTTATAAATTTTTAAACTCTAGTTAATTTGCAACAAAGTTTTTTTTTTTATTATTATACATGTTTATTTTACAACTACAAACTATTTTTATGTAACCAATCACAGATTAGCGGTAAAGATGTACAAATATAAATCATAAATATAAAGTTCGAAATATACGAAGTAAATAAAAATATAGTTGCATACAACTCCGAGACATCATTAAAATAAATACCAATTACAACGATAACGTGTTCGTAAAAATAGTCTGAGAAATATATCTCTAAACTATTCAAAATAAAATAAAAAATCCAATAAATAAAAATAAACCTGCTGATTTATCGGAGAAGTATTTAGATGTTGCAAGCAACCACTAATATATTACGTCAATCACTGTGGGTTACTTTAAAATATAGGATTTGTTTAAAAGGCTAGGAAACGATTAACTGAAGGCTTAAAAGGTTGTAAGTTAAATAAAATAGGAAAACTTAAAGATGGTTAAAATTTACAAGGTTTTGATGTCCAAGTAAAAAAAATGAATTAATAATAGTTTTTATAGCATGAAGGGACAAGTATTTTAAAAGAATGCAACTTGTTGAATTAAAAGCAAGGCAAGATTGAGTTTTGGTTATCTCTATTACGATAAACCAAAACTCATTTTTGCTTAGCTTTTATTCAATAAGTTGCAATATTTTACTGTATATGTGCTTTTAATGTGCTTTTAGACTTTGTCTGAGAGTTAGAGGGTTATTATTTGTCAATATAAGAATGATAATATAATTGCAATATTTTTTTGCAGTAAATAAATAAGTTTTGTTGTCAACAAAAATTATGGATTTCAAGTCTAGGCTCAAAATCCACAAACTCTAAGCTGTAGCAGAAGATAGATTAGATTAATGATTGGCTGCTTGTTCTAATCAATAAAAAGGAAAGATTTTTTGTCAAGACAAAAGTATAAAATTGAATCGTCAGCAAATAAATCCACTTTAGATGTAAAACTTGATAAAAAAATAATGTGGTTTTTCACAGGGATTAATTCTTTCTCTCTTGTTATTCCTAATACAAATTATTAACATTCTTGAAGCTACTATAAATTATGATCGAATAACGTTTACAGGTAATACAAATCTTCTTCTGTCAATGACCTTTTTTATTTAGCCAACCTTGAGCTTCAGCATCTTAAAACATGACTCAATGCTAATAAGTTATCAATAAACGTACAAAAAAAAAGCATTTTATTTCACTCATAACATTTCTTACCTCTCTAAGCAATCATTACAACGTTATTGAAAGCCCAAGGAATCAAATTTCTTTGAGTGGTTATAGACAAAATTGTTTCATAGACAGCCCGTATATATTTTATAAGCACTAGAATATCTAAAAGCCTTGGTTTACTTTTCGAAACTAGCCCATTTTTATCACAAAAAAACTTAAAAATTCTTTACTTTTCGTTTATACGTAGTCATCTTACAGACGCTAACATTGCTTTGGGAAGCACACATAAGTCAAAATTAATGTAATAAAATGTTGTTAAGCAATAAAAATAAATAAAAAAGAAATAAAACATAAAATATAAAAAAATTAAAAAAATAAAAATTGTTAGCAACTATACATAGTAAAATATTACTGAACAGTAGACCTCAAAAAATTAATGTGTGTCTTTACTCTTTAAATTTTTAGTTTATTTTGTATTTTAAAGGTTCTCGACGGAAACACTTTTCTTAGTCTTCTGCGAGTTTCCTTACAACTACATAATACTACTAATATATGTTGATATATATTTTCAACAAATAACATATATTTCCAACGACAACGACAAGCAAGTCCCTAGTAGCCGTGTGGTGCGATGGACTTGCGAATATTTTTTAAATGCATGGGTTAATAGCCAGCACTTTATATTATAAACCACGAATTTATTATTTTAACTCGCATGAGTTAAAAATGTCAAACGCGCATGCGTAAAACAGCATTGTTAACGCTCTTTAGATATTGTAAATATTTGTGGTGGACATTTATGTAAACTGGAGACATGTAAATATTATTTGCTTTTGAAATATATAATAATTATTGTTTTAAAAAAAAAAAAAAAAAAAAAAAAAAATGTCTATTTTATCGACGGCAGAAACACGCTTCTAGAATAATAAATTATAAAATAAACATACAGATGCTAAACCTCTATTAAAAGAAATAAAAGCGCTAAACATTTATCAAATTAATACCTATGCTAATATACTACTTATGCTAAAATACAAAATGGGATTAGTTACTTCACAGTTTACAGAAAACTTATTTCAATTAATTACCAAAAAGTTTAACACAAGAGCAATCTAAAAAACCTAAAATAAAAAAAATACAAGCACAAACCATATTACAACTACAAAAAATAAAACTAAATTTTATCACAATAATATTTAAAATATTTGTCCATAAGAATCACAATGTTTATGTGTACTTTGAATACCTACATATATATACAGATTATTTATACCAAAATAAAACATGAAATAGAATGAAAAGATTAGCAAATAAAATAAAATATTGTGTCCGTATATTTGGTAAAAACATGCTGCCACCACAACTAACTAGTAATATTACTTTACAGTATGAAATATACTGCTATATTGACCTTTAAAAGAATATCGTAAAAGCTGTTAATATGAAAATGGAACGCCTAAGTTCCGCAAACGCTGATGATGCATCATCATCAAAATCTCTGTTGTTGCACATCCTCTTTTAATTGAGCAATCAACTATATATCGACTTTCAAAACATGCGTCGGCGCAACAGTGTTTGTTCGTATTACAAGAACTTTCAGATATTGACAGTAGTGATAAATCAAATTTAACAAAAGAAAATGACGAGGCAAATGTTATTGAAGATGACTTTTTTAATGACGATAGAAGTAATACTTTTAGTTACAATTCAAAACGTAGCATTGGTGATGCCCTAGAAGAAAATTCATGCGGTGGGAGTAATGATTTCACTATTAAAACTCGTAAACTGGACTATTGTCAAAAATTAGGGTAACTGGCAGATTTCAAACTCAGAATGTGTTTACTATCAAAAGCCAAACAACTCCTTATTACCGTAATGTTTTGACACCTATTAATACATTTAGACTATTTTTGGAAAAAGATTTTACACGCTTTATCATAAAATGTAATATTTCATTTCCCAATTTATCAAATGAAGGATTAAATTGAGCTTAATGCTTTTATAGGCCTAATACATCCTCGCAGATGCATAAATGCAAGAAACATTCCAGTTAAGAACGAAGAAATTTTCCAGAGAAGAAAATATTACTCTTCAAAAGTCTTTAGTTGCTGTTAACAGTAGCGTCACACTAGCTACCAACAGTGAACACAACTATCAACACGTTTCAGATGTCAGATAAAAACAGACTCCAAACGTAATATGACACTAACAGTATTTGCAAATTGTAAGAGACCTGTTTGTGGAAAGTCTTTGTCCAATATATGTAAACATTGCAAATAGCCTTAATTATTTTGACTAAAATTGTTATGTATAGTATTTATATTATTGTTTTCTATAAGGTGGATGAATTGATCCACTTTAGGGTTTATAGGTATGAATATTTATAGCTGCATGCCTGAGTGTGTTTTTATGTAGTTTTTCCGCCTATTAGTAAATAATATTAAAATAATAAAATCTTAAAATATCATTTTATCAGTATTAAAATTTGTTGCTTCAGCAATGTGACAAAGTCGTGTTTGGATCAATTGATCCACCTTGGGGCTTCTAGTATTAAAGTTACTCAAAATTAACAAGAGAGAAGACCTTTAAGAATAGCTTTAAAACTGTATTTTGTTCTGGAGAACAAAATACAGTTTTTTCAGATAGTGATGATAATCTTGTCTGAAGCGCAAACTATAAAATTAATTGAAAATTAACATTAGCATTGGAAGCCAGAGTGATTTGAATTTTTAACAATGAATTAATCTGTTTAACCAGTATGACAGGAAAAACATGGCCATTAGATTCAAGATTCGAGTTGAAATAAAAAAATTTTCTGAATAAATCTGCTGTTATCTAGGGGTAAGCAAATAAAACATACCCATGAAAAATTTGACCACAAAAAGATTGTGTGTGTATTGATTGTATTGAAAAAACACATTTTTGCATAAAAAATATGGATATAACAAATATGTTTTCTATTTACTTAGATACTGGCATATATTATTATTACTTATTTATATAATTTTTAGAATTTAACTGGTCTCCCAGCTAGCACACATGCGTTGATAAAACGTTAGAACAATGTTGCACGTTGCGTTGGCCCAACACCGACCGTCAACGTTGTTTTTATATTGTTTTTGTTACAAATGTGACGTCATTAACAAACAAAAACAAAGTTGGTTTAAAGTTGTATTTTAAGTTAGCAATGCGTAATATTGTACGCTGGTTCAACGTTGTATTTTAACGTTACACTACGTTGCACAACTTTATATTTAACATTCATCGGAATTAGACTTGTTTTGCATTTGTATTAATACATACATATATCAACCATTTTGATGAACTAAAATATATTGCATTTTATTACGTCATCTATATATTTGCCTTACTGGCGCCCTCATATGTATTCAATGTAACATAAAATATAAAACGAAAATAGAAATAAAAGACCTTTTACAAATATGTCTTTTATGGAATAAAAAAAAATTTCCACATATATGAAAAAGAAAAGAAAAAGTAAAAGGAAAAAAAAATGTTATCAGAGCTATTTTAAATAGTTCCGTGTGTTAGCGAATAGTTTTAAACTTATGCTGTCAATAAATATCTATAAATTCATGACTCATACTCTTTTGTTTATAAAAAAAATCACAAAATTTTTCCTTTTTTTAAAAAAAAAATTAAAACCTGTTTTACTATGATATCTTTTTGACTTATATATAGTAGATAAAAAGTATATTCTTAAGAAAAATTACTAAGAGAGTATTGAATTAAAAAAGAAAAGAAAATTAAAAAAAAAAAATTATTCATAAAAATTGTGTATGTCAGTGACTAGGTTTAAAACTCCTTCTTTAAAATTTTTCTCAATTCCTCTTTAAATTTGTTTTGTTCATGTTGCTTAACTGTTAATAACCTCTCGTTTTCAAGTGTTTAACTTTACATTCAAACCTTTCATGTAAAAACTTTACAATAAAGCATTTTTTTTTCAAAAAAAACTTTCCTTTCCACTAAAATATTTCCCTAACACAAGAGTTTCCGATAAAATGTAGCCAAATTCTTGATTACCCGCGTTGGCCCTGTATTTAAACACAATAAGTTTCAAGGTATTAGAAGGAGGATATTCCAAAGGATAAACTTGATCAAAAATCTTTATTAAAAACAAATTTAAAGGCTGCACCTTTTTGCATTTATATATCATATGATATAAGGTTTTGTCTTCAGTTTTGCACAAAAAAAATTCTATTCATTTTCAATGACCGTTTGCATACTTTGGCAATTGCTAGATTTAAAAATAGGATTTAAAAATCCAGGCTGAAAAGTTTTTGCTATGTCCGCTCCGAGAACCATATCCTTATTAATTCATAGCTTTTTAGTGTTCCAACATTTATTTTTATTATTTTTGATGCTGTTTTAAAAAAGTGGCTGACAGTGGTTCCTCTTTTTTTCAACTACGGGTACCCTGTAATCTTGTTTAATTTTATAAAAGTTAATAATAGTTGTCTATAAAAGGGCAGAAGTATCTTAACTTGGCTTGAATTTGTTTCGAAAATAAACTTATTTAGATTTACTTTTCTATAGAGTTGAGTATGTG
Organism: Hydra vulgaris; assembly: GCF_038396675.1. Lineage (NCBI taxonomy): Eukaryota > Metazoa > Cnidaria > Hydrozoa > Anthoathecata > Hydridae > Hydra > Hydra vulgaris. Next base: position 34,827,243 of record NC_088929.1, read on the forward strand.
AGTTATAGCTTCTTTCCATGGGCCTTCTAAGTTTTCCTTATGAACTTTTAAAACCCAATTCATTTGTATTGCTTTGAGTTTGCTCGTAAGGTTTACCACACCAATGCACCCATTTTTTATTTTCTGCTGTGTTTTTTCCTAACTTAGTCTTACAACTTTATCACCCAAATAAAATTTTTATTTTAGCCTCCATTCTAAATAAATTATTTTTATGGGGAATAAGAACAATAAAAGCCAAGTGTTCAACTTGACGGAATACGATTGTATTAACTATTAGTTTTTTGCCTGTAAGGAATAATTTACACTTTTCCAATTTCTTTAAAGTGTTTTCCATTTTCATAAAAGCTCCTTCCAACTTATTTAATAAGTAAACTTTCCTGTTTTTTTCAAAAAAGTACACCGAGGTTTTTGAATAATTATTTATCCCAGGTAAAGTCTAGAAACTGTTTCTTTTCTGCAAATCTATTTCTTCCGAGCAAAACCCCTGAAGTTTTGCTAAATTAGTTTTATTACTTGTTGCTCTATAATTAAGGTTGAGAGCTTTACCTATATTTTTAATAGAAACACGACCTCATAAATAAAAATAAATATCGTCCGCATAATGTTGAATTTTAATTTCTTTTTTGAGTATAGTTTTTCCTTTTATGTTTTTGTTTTGCTTTATAAATGTTGAAAAAATCCCTGCTTGCAAGATGTATTAAATCATGGATAAGGGGTAACATTGCCTTACTCCTCTCAAAATTTCTATGACTTGCAAATGTTTTCCGTTTATTTTTACTTTAGCGTTTATATTATTATGAATTGTTTTTTTCTGATTTACAACACCTTAGTCAAAACAAATATGTTTAAGAATTTTAAATAAAAAACATATGTCAACTGTTGAAAGCTTTTACCTAATCTATGGAGAGAATGCATCAAAGTTTTCTGTATTAGCAATCCTTATTATGTCCCTAGAATAACTTAAGTTGTTGTTCATAGTTTTATTTTTAATGCGCGCTCTTTGATTGCTGTTTATTATATTTGGTAATATATTAACCAGTCTGTTGGCAATTGTTTTAGCATTTTATAATCAGCGTTAGTCGGTGATATTGGTTTCCAATTTCTTATGTCATTTTTGTCTCCTTTTTTAAAAATACATGTCACTTTTTTAACTTTAGCATTGTTTAATAAGCATTCTCAAGATCACTTCTAATTATTTTTAACTATAGAGTTTTTTATAAAAATTTTTGAATTCTAAAATAATCTCTTCGGGCTTTTAATTGTTTCGCCACTTTTATTATTGATTTCTAAAACAAATTGAATAAAAAGTTGAAACAACGTTGAAACAACGATGGTGAAGCATTAAACTTTTTGATTAAAGAATAGTTAACTTTTTTTTTAAAAATGGAAACGCAAATCTACTTCGAAAGCAAATGTCAGATTAACGTTGAAAAGAAACAAAAAAACAACATTAGATTTGCGTCGATTTAGCATTAATTCAACGAACTTATATACGAGTTTATAAACCTTGAAAATAAAGCTGCTTTTTTGCGCCGTGACCTTTTAAATCCACAAAATATTTATTTTTGTACAAGATTGTGTTGTTGTGAGTAAGAAAGGAAACAATAATTTTTCATAAACTTATAATAGCTGTCATAGTACATCATCTTATGTTATTCTTAATTTTTACAGCTTTCACTTATTATTATTATTGCTATTATTGTTATTATTATTGTTATTGTTATTTTCATTATTATTATTACAATACTTTTTTATAACAGTTATTATTGCGACAGCATTTACTAATTACTGTTACTCTTACTACTATGAACCTTGTTGTTGCTATTATTACTATTATTGTAATTATTATAAATGTTAATGTTGCAATGCCTATTCTTTCTATTTTTATATTTTAATTGTTATTGTTACAAACACTACATGAAAATGAATATCTTCTTGTTGTTGTTGTCGTTGTTGTTGTTGTTGTTGTTGTTGTTGTTGTTGTTGTTGTTGTTGTTGTTGCTGTTGTTGTTGCTGTTGTTCCTTTATTTCTTCTTCACATCAAAATAAAACAAAAACACAGAGAGCATTTGTATGGATGTTTGTTTTTACTTCAAAAAATTTCGGAATGTTATAAAAAAACATAAATCTCGGCCAGATGAAGACAACCAAAATCTCTACTGATAATAACAAATTTGGCAAAATTAGATACTCTAAACATTTGTTTTATATCAGATGTTAACGTCGCAATCTCGTAAAAATCACTTGATTTGTCTGTTACGCTTACAAATAATTTTGAACCAACTATTCTTTCAGGGCAACATTCTTTTCGATTATAAACATCAATTCGATTTAACCAATAAATATTTTTTAATTCTAGTTGGAACCAACTTAAGTTTGGCAAATTACAATTAGTGGTCATAAAGGAATTTAGGTTTCTGTCAACTGCGGAGGCTGCCGCATAAATTGGATTACTATAACTGATTGACGAAGAAGTTGCAATTCCATCTTTTGTAATATCAACTCTATCTGTAAATTAAGAATATTTATAGACACTTGCAAAGGAGAAGCCATTAAATTGGTGATGGGAGCTAGATTTATCAATGATAGAGCGTTTTTCTAAAAAGAGGTAAATTCCAAAAAAAGGAACTCATTATTTCATCAATTATTTTTTAAATCTACATATTATTTAATTGTAAATAAAGATGATGATGTTTTGTTTTTGTTTTTAATTTATACTTACGTATTTAGGTTAGTGTCTTTTTTAATAAAGTACCCGATCCTAGAAAAAACTCAAATTCAGGAAAAAACTGAGTTAGTATCTTTAAAAAAACGCCCCATAATTACGTACTATAATAACACTATTAGTTAAATTTTTTATATAAAAACTTTTTGTATTAAAAAAGAAAGCGAGCTACACACCCATAAAACAAACAAAGAAGTCTACAATAAGTTCTAAATAAAAAAAGGCGAATACATTAAATTCTATATGTAAAGATGACTATAACTGGTTAAGAAATGTCTTCCTTTTATTTTTGATTAACTCAATTTGTATATTCGCATGAATTTTAAAACTGTAAATATTTTAAGAAGTTATAGTATTGTAACAATATTTAATTAGCATTAGTAAATGGCAAAATGATTATTGATAAAACATGAAAAGATAAGTATTGCTTTAGCAATAGTTTCTTAACTTGAAAAAAAGTGAAGATGCAGCAACAGCTGGGTAACCATAAATATGACCAGTATTTTTTATTATTTGTAAACCATTTTTCAGGTAAATTTAAAATCTTTTATGGTATTATCAGTTACTATTTTACTGATATTGCCTATATAGAATTATTACATAATAACTTAAAAAGTGTTACCGAAGCAAGTGTAGTTGTGAATCAAAGTTTCGTTGACTGTTAAACATATATCTCTACAATTATTACTTCCGCATGGAGAATTATTTTCACAAATAGGACCTATCTATAAAATAATGACAAGTTATATTGAAAATACTTTTTAAAAAATATATATATTTGTATATATATAAACATAAAAATATATATATATATATATACATATATATATATATATATATATATATATATATATATATATATATATATATATATATATATATATATATATATATATATATATATATATATATATATATATATATATATATATGAGTATATGAATAAATAAACTTATATATTTATGTGCATATAAATAAATATATATATAAATATACAAATAAATATACATATATATATATATAAATAAAAATATATATATAAATATACAAATAAATATACATATATATATAAAAATATATATATATATATAAATATACATATATATATATATATAAATATATATATATATATATATTTTATGTATATATGAATAGATATATATAAATATATATACAAATATATATACATATACAAATATATATAAAAATATGTATATATTTATATATATATATATATATATATACACATATATATTTATATATATATATATATATATATATATATATATATATATATATATATATATATATATATATATATATATATATATATATATGTATATATATATATATATATATATATATATATATATATATATATATATATATATATATATATAATACATATATATATATATATATATATATATATATATATATATATATATATATATATATATATATATATATATATATATGGAGTAGACGTGAAAAAACGGCAGAGTCACATTTAAAAAAGTTTTGAGAGAGTATATATTATTTATTTAAAAAATATCATATAAAACATAGAAGTAAATTAGAAAAAAATATTTCTAGATTAATTTATCTGAAATTTACATCTTTAATAAAAGATTTGTAACTTTTATTAAAAAATTTTTTTCCTAACTTTATACAAAGGCTTTTGATAATATATACTTTCTTAAAACTCTTTAAATGTTACTGCTGTTTTTTTCCTATGTGCTCTTCATATATATATTTGTATATATATATATATATATATATATATATATATATATATATATATATATATATATATATATATATATATATATATATATATATATATATATATATATATATATATATATATATATATATATATATATATATATATATATATATATTTATATTATCCACATGAAAACATCATTGACGGTATATTTAAGTAATATTTTGGCTCATTTAGTAAAAGCCATTATCAAACTAATAAAATTGTTAAAAAAACCGTTTAGAAAATTTTAATGAACGCACAGTGGGTCAAAAGTGACATTTTCTAGGCAAAACCTCTTAAACCAAATTGTCTTTTTTTTTGTAATTAGAAACAGTTTATTATATTGAAAAACATAATTTGTGGAAAAAATAACATTTGTTTTTTAAAAATTTCAAATTTTGTTACATAATTACGCAAATTATTAAAAAACTCATTTATTTTCCATTTATAAAAAATTCCGTATTTACCCAACAAAATTAACAACAAGGATACTATTTAAATTTATGTTTTACGCAGAATATTCTATCGTTTGCTCTTGCAATAGTTCAAGCACACCAGATGGTAGACTTTTTTTTTTGTTACGTATCTTCTTTCTTAATGTGCAAATAAAAGGATCAGATGCACATAAAAGGCGATGAAAAAGGTCTAAATTGTTTTTTTCCGATCGCATTTACTTGTAAAACTTTCACGAAAAATCTTAAAAACCTTATTGGTAGCCTCTTGAGCCTCTTCAGAAAACATACGTAATGGAAGAGTAAATAGTTCGATGACTTTATAGCCATGAATCAAAATCTTATGACGTGTTTGGGTCATAGGATACCAAGGGTACAGGAATGCATAGAGCGAAGCAGTTTCCCAACAGAATGTTTTAAATTTGGATGAGTTAATTTCAAAACGACTTGATATTGTGACCACAATAATATGAAGCCTTTTCGTAAGATCTACATCGATGTTCATTATACTAGCTGAGACATCGTATTGCTGGAAAAATCGCCTAGCTGTGTTGCCATTGTTTGATAAACCTGCCCCACTTATTCTCGGTTGGTCTATGACAAAACCTATTCTTGTTCGAAATTCAGCACAGACTTCAGAATTTCTCAGTTTAACAATATTTTTTTTGTCTTGATTTCTAGCCAGCCACTTCATAATCGGCATCTTATAAGAGATATGAAGCATACATTCTAAAAACCATATCCAAGCATGCAAAGTTGAAACGCCATGTTTTATATTGCCTTCTAAAGTATTTTTTTGAACGACTAAAGATAAATTGTTCATTTTGATTGGAGATGCACCACATACTGAACAGAATTGGTATGAGTTGGTTGCTGTAGAAATAATAGTTTGAATTTTTCCATCTATCATTGTTAAATTTACAATATGTTGTATTTCAACTTCCTTTGTTGTACCATTCTCCAATAAAACAGGTACAACAGATAATGTTATCTCTTTAATAGAAGCCATAATTGACTCATATTCTGCAAGAATTACTTCATTTGATTCTTTTCTATATTTAAATCTCAGAGGTCTGCAGTAATTAGTTGACGATGGTTTCGGATTTCTCCAAACAACCTGTTTTTTGTCATCTTTGAAACAATATAGTTCTAGAGGAACCAAGCAAATTATGAAAAGTGATTCATCTGTATGAACTTCACTAGAAACATCTGACAGTTGTTTATAAACAGATTGTTCTGTTGCACCATCAAAACCAGCTTTGTATAATATTAATAGTTTAGTACAATCTTTAAGCACAGGTGAATTTAACACAACACTATAAGCTGAACATATTCTTGATGCGGTATGAAAAAGAAGAGCTTGTAATGGAACCTCTGCAGAGTAGTCACTGACCTGAATGTTTTCAGGGTAGCATTTATTTTTAGCCTCTTTTACAATATGATAGGATGGGTATAGAGAGCTGAATGAAAGAGCATTGTTTTATAAATGCTGATAAGTTTCTTTGGATAAATTAGCATCTAAGACTAGCGCTAATGATTGTTCTGAAGTAAGTGATTCTGTCGATAATTCTTTGTTGTATATTTTTTAAACCACTTTTGCTTCTATAAACCTTTTATCCTTTTTCAAACTTTTACTTGCTGCATATAAAAGTTCGTTTAAATTTATATTTACTCAAAAGCTCTTTAATTATGCGATCTTTAGTTCTAACAGACGCATCTTCAAACAAAATCGAAGGGCGTCCACCTTAAAGTATAATATTATTTTATCAATTATTAAATTGTCGTAATAATAATACAAATAAATTATACACATTATAATAAATTTACACATACTTAAAGTAAACATACCACAAGTTTTTGTTTCGATTTTTTTTTTTTTTACAGTCAAATATAGTTTGGCTTAACCAAACTTTATATCATTTTTCAAATACTGCACTTGTTCTATTCAAGCTTTTCCAATTTTTTTTAGCTTGGTAAATGAATTTCGATATAATTGACAAGTTATCACTAGATTCTTCAAAATTGCTTTGGGAAACAAAACTCAAAATCTTTGCATGAAAATCATCATTTTGTAGTAAACTATTTTCCATTATATAAATCATAAGACATTTCCTATCTATTTCTAAGAGATTGTCTGTTCAATTTAATTAGAAAGAAAGTAATTTAAAATTTTTTTAATAAAGTAATTTTTTTACGAGCAGTAACTATGAAACTCAGTTTCTTTCCTTTATTTCTCATTGGTTGTTATCGTGTTTTTTATCAATTACATATAATTTTATTGTTTTCAGAAATTATAAAATAAATAACAAATATTATGTCCCAAACTTGTACTACTTAGAAGTATATAATTCATATTTTATTACAGTCTCTGAGTTTTTATTACTTTAAAACGGTAGCATTAAAAATAAGGAATAATGGTTTCAATGCCATCTAATTGTACATTGAGCAAATACGAGGAAGTTTCTGGAAAGCAATTAAAAAATACAAAAATATTTGATTTTAAACTTATGTGTTTAATAAAAATTATTATAAAGTCAAACTGTAGTTTTTAAATTTCAAATCTTCTTAAATTTTTTTGTTATCAATCAAAAACGAATTAACAAGAAACGTGGACGTAGTTAATTGAATTTAAAAGTATATTCGTTTAGGCAGCTATAGGCAACCAATTTTTATACCAGAAGATCAATGTCATATTGGTATTCAATTATATCACTTTAGGCGGTTAATACAGGTTGATCCGATGGTTTTAAATGAAATTTTTGAAAAAAATAAAAACTTATTACTCAAAATTATTGATGTTTGCATTGTTGAAAACATTTATATAAAATGCAAAAAATATTTTTTTTTATGTGATTTAAATATTAACATAAGACTATATAAGTCATTTATAAGTTAAAAAATAAACTTAAACTTCATTAAAATAAGAAATCAAAGTTTTCAAAAGATGTGAAAAAATAAAATTTTCACACTTTTTTGTTGTTATTGATAAAAAGTATTTAAGAAAATATTTAAACAACAAATATGGCGTTTTACTAAAAAATTATTTTTTAATAAAATATAATTCCTGGCTTATTAATGTATTGAGGAAAATTTGCCTTTTACAAAATTTCAAAATTTAAAATCTTTTTTGTATGGTTTTGCCGGCTTCTGACCCACTGTGGAACGTAACCGAATGATATAATTGCAACGTCAGCTACTAATCCAATTGTGAAAATTTTTTTGTTTAGTTGTTTGGAATAACAGAAAGCGTTTTAGTTTATTTTAGCATTACAATGTTGTGAATATTTTACTATTCCAGATGTTTTCCAGTTGGCTTTCGTAACATTATTTTTATGTTTTTGAATTCGTGTGAAAATCTTTTTTCTTGTTTCACCAATATAACATGCTCCATATGCGCAATTAAGTTGTTACACTCCTGGATGACTATTCGAAGCAGTGTAGATATGTATCGACAAAGTATATTGATCAAGGAATTACCAAAACAGAAGACTGTTTAAACGCCGATTTTACAAATTTCTCTTCTAAGAACAAGACTTAATTTTGGAACCCACGGTAAAATAACTTTTGGTTTCAATTTTTTGAGAACAATATTGATTTGTGGAGTATTAATAATTTTTTGCCATATATGAATACTGTTTACGGGAATATCCATTTCCAGTAACAATTATACGTTTGTAAGTGCATCTTTACGGTGTATGGAAAACTCATATTATTGAAGGGAGTGATTGGTTAAAATACAAATATCTAAAAAGTTTAATATGGTGTTGAGCATTTTTGTATTCGCATGTATATTGGATGGATTTATCTTGTAAATTTAAAAATGTTAAATTGTTAAATGTATATTGGATGAATTTTACTTGTGAATTTAAAAGTGTTAAAAAGGAATTTGCGTCATCAATATTAGTAAATCGAGCTTGGCTATCATCAACGTAAAGTTTCTTAGTTTTTGGTGCAATTTTGACGTTTAAAGCCTGTTGAATAACATTAGATTCAATATGTTGTAGATTTGCTTCGGACAGGACGACGAATATGGAAAGACCTAATGGACAAGAGTGTTTTTAATTATATATTTTGTCTTCCCATAACAAGTAACACTTACTAATGCAGAGATCAATTAGTTTATGAATTTCTACTAAAGATATTTTAGTTCGTTATATTAGATTATCTCTACCTTTGTTTAGCATGTCACTAATTGCGACAGTTGCTTTATCAAGTGATTGGGTATAAATAAAAACATCAAATGACGCTTGAACTTCGTCATTATTAAACCATTCTTTTGCTGTTGATACAAATAAAGATGAATTTTTAAAAGGGCATTTATTTTTTACTTAACGTTTGTTCTATGATCTCAACAAGATGATGGCAAAGTTGATGAGGTGGTGTGCTGATTGTCGAAACTATTATTTCCATTGGATAACCTTTTTCACTTATATGTGCTTTAATACAACCATGAAAACGGGGCGGAATTGCAACTGAAGGATATAATTTACCATAATTTTTTTACTCAAATTTTTTATTATTTTTTTTAATTTACTTAGGGTACGTTAAATAAGATTTAGGAACTTCTTAGTTTGATCAACTACAGATTTTACGCAATTGCCAAGTTATTCTTTTATTTTTTTATATTGCTGATTCTGAAATTAAAATAACAAATCCTTTACCTTTATCAAATGGATATAATTTATGTTGGTTGAGTTTTTATGTTCATTTATAGCTAACGCTGATTTTTGAAACAATGCTAATAATTTTCACTCTTAAATATTTCACTCTTAAATGTTTTGCTGACATCCTGCTTTAAAATTCTGCTCTTTCTACTTTCTATATATAAAGGACACTCCTCAGTTGATGATATAATATCAATTAATGGTATTTTATTTTGTTTTGAAATGCATTGCGTACCTAGACTTAATGAGCTTTCCTGTTCATTTGAAAGTGCTATACTCGAAAAATTTAATATTGGATTTTTTATAAGGTTAGTAGGCAGTATTAAAATATTATTCAAAAGATTATATCTTTTATACTATTGTTCTTTTGAGAAATACTAAGAAAATAGAACTTAAGTATAAGGTATTGTTTATTTCTCAGTTATGCGTTTTATGTTTAACATATCTTCGGGTTTCGCAATATTTTCAATGCCATTGATGGTTCAAAATGCTCTAATGTTTTATGTTTATTTTATTTATTTTTTTACATACATTCTTTTAAGAATCACAAATAAATTATTTGTTTGTTATTTTGCTTTTACGTTCAAATTTCAATTTTGCCATCTATTTAATTTCTAAATCTATTAAAGTCCTTATTAAACGAATT
>NC_088929.1:34840000-34852500 GCF_038396675.1 Hydra vulgaris
AAACAAAAGCTCATGTTTTAATGTCATTAGTCCAAAAGTTGTTAAAGAAGTTTTCGATATTATTGAAAAGCCCTTACTAATTATTTTTAATCTTTCAGTTAATAATGGAATTTTTCCTGACCTTTTAAAACTAGCAAGATTAGTTCCAATTTTTAAAGACAATGATATTTTTAAGTTATCTAATTATAGACCTATCTCAATACTTCCATGTTTTTCTAAAATACTAGAGAGAATAATGCATAATAGGTTTTACAATTATTTTATAAAACATAAATTGCTTAATAATAATCAGTACGGATTTAGAAAAGGGTACTCGACAGAACATGCTGTTTTTAAATTAGTTAAAGAAATTTTAAACGGATTTGAAAACAACCAATATACTATTGGGGTTTTTATTGACCCCTTAAAGGACTTTGATCTGTGGACCATAATATCCTTTTTTACAAACTTAGAAGTTTTAGGAGTCAAAAATAATGATTATAAATGGTTATTTTTCTATCTTAATAATCGCAAACAATGTGTATCTTATGACAAAATCTGTACTAAACTAGAAAACATTTCTCGCGGAGTTCCACAGGGATCTCTTCTAGGGTCTTTACTATTTATTATATATATAAACAATGCTTATTTATCTTCTAGTGTATTAAACTTAAATCTTTTTGCTGACGACACTCAGGCTTGTTATACCCACTCAAACATAGAGTCAATCCTTATCACTATGAATCGTGAGCTTGACAACTTTAATGAAATAAAATGATGGTTAAAAAACAACAAACTATCTTTAAACAAAACTAAAAGCAAGTGTATTCTTTTTCCTAAATCCTCCAAATCGGAAACTTTGTTCCTAAAACTCCCAAATATTTCAATAGAAAAAACTAACTTACAACAAACATTCTGCATTAAATTCTTAGGCGTTTTACTTGACAAAGAAATAAGTTGGAAAGACCAAATTAATTTAATAGAAAATAAAATTTCAAAGACAATTGGAATTATGTTCAAGACAAGACATATGTTGGATAAAATTTGCTTAAAGCTTGTCTACTTTTCATTTATCCATAGCTATAACAGTTTATTGTAATATTGCGTGGGCCAGCACTTATCCATTAAAATTAGCGCGTATCTTAAATAAACCAAAACAAGCAAGCTGCCTTATATTAAATGCTAAGAAATATATTAGTGCTAATCCACAGCTTAGAAAGCTTGGAGCGCCTGATGTTTACTAATTAAATATATACATTATTCTTTTACTCATGTTTAGATTTAAATATCGTATGCTACCAAATATTTTTGACGGCCTTTTTATTATTATAAATCATAAATATTAAACAAAGTAATCATTGCATTACAAAAACCTTTTTAAAACAATCTAGTTTCTCAATAACATACCGAGGGCCACATTTGTGGAACTCATTCCTTACAATCGAAAGTAAAACTACAATTTCACTTCAAACTTTCGAAATTATTTAAAAAAGCGGTTACTTGATTATGACATATCTCAAATTCTATTTTATTTTTTAATATCTTTTTTTTTTTAATTCTTAACTCTTCTTTCGTTTGCTAAAAGTTATAACATACTAATTTGCTTATTTATTTAAATTTGTATTTATTTCCGTTTTTTTTATTATATATATTTTATGTGTGTAAAAAGACTTTTTTTTATGTATAAAAAAATTTAAAATGTTTATTTAAAAGTATTTATATTATTTTACTGATATAGTAAAATTTTATGATAGATTTATGATAGTGTAAACGATACAACGTGGCTAGATGATAAGAATTTTGTCTTTTGCCTGCTCCGATCATACCTTAACTCAAAACATTTTGTAAATAACTTATTATGAAGGTGACAAAATAAATAAATTAAAAAAAAAATTAAAAAAAATTCATATATACATACATACATACATATATACATAGACAAGTTTTTGAGAGATTGAAAGACATATTTTTTAGATACTTTTACTTATTTCACTAAATAATTTCTTTCTATCTTTAAAGACAATACAAAGTTTGAAATTTTTAAAGAAATTGGTGATTTTAATGTAAGTTACCTAATTTACCTAACAGGTAAATTTGTAAAATTGATAGTTAAATATTTATAACCACGAAATTTGGCACAAAAACTTCATAAACATCAAGTAGCTGCCTAAATCCCTATGCTTAATATGTTGAGTGTATAATTTTATCTTCTGATCACAACCCAGTGGACACCTGACGTTGTTTCAACGTTGAAATAACGTTGATTAACGTTGATCAACGTTAATTCAACGTTGTTTAACGTTGTGTGCCATCAGGTAAGAAGTTTGTTTCCTAGTTTTAAGAAGTTGATTTCTTTTTTTAAATACAACAAAGTTTTTTTTTTTTTTTTCATTAAATGCTTTTTTGAGTTATATAATTGAACAATACTTAAGTCAAGAAAGGATAAATTTATTAAAATTTTTTTTTTAAGTTCGTTACGTTACTTATTGAATATTTATTATTAGTTCAATCCTACCTATAGGTGAGGATTAAACTAATAACAAATAGAGATGTCGGTGGCATCCCAACAGCCTTAGAGAGATTAATTAAATATATATATATATATGTATATTTAATGTCTATTATAAAAAGAATATACCTACCTACACCCTAACGTATGATGCATCAAAGGGCTTTGATCTATCATACTTAAATGTTTTATTTGCATATACATATACACACACTCATACACACACATCCTCACACACGCACACACACACACAAACACACACAAACACACATATATTCCTTGTTTATATGTATATATATATATATATATATATATATATATATATATATATATATATATATATATATATATATATATATATATATATATATATATATATATATATATATATATATATGTTATATATTTTTTTACATCTATTTACAAAAGCAATTATTTATATTTGATCCTGCCCTAACACGAAACCTCACCTTAATCCTAACCCAAACCAAACCCTTAGTCGATGTAGCAGCACTACTAATGGCATCTGGCTATAAAAGCTAAGCTAGTCATTGTTAGTTTTTTTCACTTTGAATAAAAGTTGGTAAAGGGAATATTTTGTTTCAAAACAACGATGCTTATGGAAGCAAAAGATTTACGAGTATATATTGCGTTTTAAACTGGATGTTTATTGGGGTTATAATTTTACATATACTTTTTTAAAAAGTTTGATAAAAAGAAACTAATTAACTTAAAATGAAAAGCTTACGTTAGTTATACTGGTAATATCGGAGAGTAACACTTGCCATAACGAGTCGCTTGTACTGTTTGATGAAACAGCATTTGTTGAAATTAATTCGCACTTCATCTCGCTAAGATTAAAGTTTGCAAAAATACACTTTGGATTTCTGACACATAGAATACCGCAATCGTTTACATTAGTTGCATACGAAGTTAAATAAATGTTTCCATAATAATATTTGTTTGATATTGTGTTAAAGCTAGCGTATGATATACAAGGCAATCTAGTTATAAATGATCTTACGCATGAGAAAGCTTTGCAAAACAACAACCATCTAATAATATTTGCAATCATATAAAAACGATGTTATATATCGACATATACTTAAATAAATAAATAAATATATATATATATATATATATATATATATATATATATATATATATATATATATATATATATATATATATATATATATATATATACAGTGATTGAAAAAAAAATAAAAAAATATTTATTAAAATTAATAAAAATCATCAAAAACATGACCTAAACATTTAGAAAATAAAATTTTATTCACATTAAGTTTTAGTTTCAATTAACAATTGACTTTATATAAGATTTTTGTAAAATGTTTTTTAATTTTTTATTAAAAGTTATTAATCCTCATTGATTTTTCTCATGTAACTAATAACTTTGCTTGATACCGCTGACAATTTTCTGGAAAATATAATACAGAAATAACAAATTATTTTGTTCATTCGGTCTGATATTTTTTTTTGTTTTTATATTGAAAAAAGAAGTGAAAATTTAATATTTATTTAACAGCTTGTTAACGAAATAACACACACACACTCACACACACACACACACACACACACACACACACACACACACACACACACACACACACACCCACACACTTACATTTATATAAATGTCTTGAGCTAAAAAAAATAATTATAATAAGCAAAATTTTGTAATCAATAAAATTTTAAATTACTTTAAGTAAAAAAAATCAACACTTCATTTACAATCAAAGCTTAAAGCTTTAAGATAATATAAAATATTTTAAACATAACTTTGATTGTTGATAACTACATACTTTTTATTACAAGTAAAATAATCATAAGTTTTTTATCTTTGAGTTCATAAATGATGAAAAATCTTTGATGAAATCAAAGATAAAAACATTGGGAGAAAAAAAAAGAAATGAGTAGCCTTTTCAACGGTAGTGGCTACTTTTTAAGTGTCGGGGAAGTAACTTAAAAGCAATTGTTTTTGAATGATTTTATATAAAATAATGAAAAATTTACATAATATACGCTTACTTTATACAGAAAAAATCCATGTCAAAAATTTCTAAGAAGACTGCAAAATGTTTTGTTTAAAAACAAAATAAAACTTTTATTTTAACTATTTAAAAGTATCCATTTTTAATAAAACGAGTTTGTTCAAAGATAATTTTACCACAAGCTTGAATGTGGTTTTAAAAATTTACGTATTATTACGTATTATATTACGTATAAGCTATTTACTATTTCTATACAAAAAATGGGTTTAAACAATTTATTAAAAATGAATTATCTATTATTTCTATAAAAGTATATTCCTTATAACTTTTTATTTATTACCTAGATTGGTTATTTTTTATAAAAGATTGTTAATGTATGATTGGAAAGATAGATTTACAAATGAACTTTACCTAAGATTAGAAAATTAAAAGAAAAACAAGTTTGTGCGCCGGGTAAAGTTCGTACGGCTATTTATTTTATTTATTTATTTATTTTTTCAACCTTATCACCATCCCCACCTTACCAACCCTTGTCACCAAACTCTAAAATGTCATTTAACAACAAGAATTAAATAATGTAAATAACATGAATAACTCTAAAGAAAATTTATAACAGCTAAATCATATTTATGGAATCATGTAGATGTGCGAATAATTAAAAATAAGTTATTTATCTGTCAATACTGCATCTTGCAAAAATAAAATAAAATATCCTGATAATAGTAATGATAACAGAGAAATAAAGGTAATAGTAAATGAATGATAAAATAACCTGAAGTTTTAACTAACAACATAATTTTGGCATTTAAACTTTGTCCATATAACATTATGTGGTTTTGTTTTTATAATCTATATAATGGCACATATATGATGTATTTATATATATATGTATATATATATATATATATATATATATATATATATATATATAATATATATATATATATATATATATATGTATATATATATATATATATGTATATATATATTTATATTTATATAAATATAAATATATATATTTATATATATATATATATATATATATATATATATATATATATATATATATATATATATATATATATATATACTGTATATGTGGATATATATATATATATACACATATGTATATATATATATATATCCACACATACAATATATACATGTATATATATATATATATATATATATATATATATATATATATATATATATATATATATATATATATATATATACAGAGACACACATGTTTATACATACACTCACACATTGCATAGATATATGTATAAATGAATAAAAAATCATTTAACAACAATATTTTTAAATAAACAATAAATTGTAGCATTTAAAAATACGTTAATTTAAAAAAAAAACTAATTAATAGTATAATTATAACTATTTAATAGTATAATTTTATATTTAAGATACATTGCATACGTACATTAGAACGCAAAACAAAATGCATCTTGCGTTTGCGCTCTAAAATAAAAACTCACACGCAAATTCAAACGTATTTGACGCAATTTATTGCTGATGAAGATGGTGGGTAATGAGGTTGAAAATGGTGGATGCTGATGAAGATGCTGATGGCAGATGCTGATGAAGATCGTGGGTGATGGTGATGATGATGAAGATGGTGGCTAAAATTCCGATAGAAAATGGAAAGATGGGATGAAAGTTTTGTTAAAGTTTGTTTATCTATATCTAAATATTATTTGCATCTTTTAAATATAGGGTATCTGGTACCGCCTGCAGTAGGTTTATAATTCTCTCAAATCCTTTATTTGGTTTACTTCGTTAATTTATCAAAAATCGTTTATTTTTGTTATAATATTTTTGCATAGTCAATATTTATGCAGCGATTGCAGTTGATCTATAGATCTTTTTTTTTTTTTTTTTTTTTCGTAAGTTTTTGTTTACTTTTGACGTAATATATATAAATTACATATTTTTTTTCAAATACAAACAAGGCTTCTAAAAAAAGATTATATGATCTTATCGTCAGAAGCCTTTTACAATACAGAGTACATAAAGTATTATAAAAATGCCTTTTTACAATAAGAGAGCGTAAAAAATTAACATAAAAATATTAAAAGAGTACTTAGATAAATATAAACAAATTGTCAACAAGTATAAAACAAAGATTGAACATACATTTCAAAATTATTATATATCATAAGACAAATTAAAAATATTCTAAGATGTTTTCAATAGAGAGAATGAGATCTTTTAATTTAATTTTAAAAACAGAATAAGTTAGGGGTAAGCCGAAGTTAGGCAAAATAATTTTGTTCCAGAGATGAGCTGCACGATAAGTGATACAGAATTGATTGAACTTTGTTCGACAGAGTGGTTTATTTAAATAGTTATTATTCCTCATGTTAAACTTGCTTAAAGGTTTCAAAATAAAAAGGTCTTTAAAAATTAAAGGAGATAAATGATACTTCCACATATAAACAAAAGATAAATTTTTATATACGTTTAGTTTATAAACATTGAGGATTTTCATTTGATTGAAAAATATTGAGGAATTTGAGAACCGATCCGCAAAATTTATTACACGGTTGCATGTTTCTGAACTTTTCAATCGAAATTTTTACCTAGCTCGATCTGCCTAATATATTCTTGCACCAAGTAACTTATCGCAATTGTAATTAATATTTTTACGGTACAAAAGATTTTCGTTAACTATTAAATAAAAATAGAAAAAAAAAGTATTAAATTTAACACAACAATAATCGTTCTAACATTATTAAACTTAAAGAAACACATTAGTTTTTATTCTAAATCTAATTTTCATTTTTCACCGATGAAGGGGTTTAATAGATTTTAGTTCTTTAACTCTTGAGTTAGTTAATTATAAAATTGTAAACTAATGCTCAATTAACCGTAAAACTTACTTCGCTGTATACTTATACTGTATACTTCAGTACAAAAATATTTAATCTTCTTTCTTCGCAGTAACCAATAAAATACGTAGTTAAACAAAATATTTGTTATGGTACAATACCTGTATCCCGTGTTACAGTAAACAACAAAACATAGACGGTATTTCTTGTTACGGCAAATAACGATAAAACTATTCGGTAAATAGAAAAATCTTTAATTACCATGGTTTCTAAATGCAAAAGATGTGCTTGTAGCTTTACAACACTTAAGGGACTAAAGATTCATAAAGATCAATGGAAGATCTTTGTTCCAAATACAAATAACTAAATAAACGTTGTAGTTAAAAGGAATTTAACTACACCAAATGGAAACAAAGTGGAAATCGGTACGATTTTAAACTGCTGTAAGATATCTGTGGAACACTATTTAACCAAAACACCCTATTAACCAAAACAAATATTTGTGAAACTATTATAGACCCCAATGACCATTTATAATGCCATATGCCGTTTAGCTTACTAAATGATAATGCTTCATGACAATTCCTTCTCTAATGCTACAGAAGCTCTCATTGCGATCTGAAGCCAAAGAACATGTAGAATATTTAGTAAGACAAATTACGTTATGGAAAAATGGATACATTAGTGAATTGATGCGGGAAATTAGATATATCCAGAGCAAAATTAATACCTCAAAAAAGGAGAGAGTATTTGAGGAGAACTCAAGGATATTTTTCAAAACTAATGATGAAAGGTTAAGTTGCTGCTGCCCTAAAAGTTTTAGATAAAGAAAGAATTGAAAAGTAAACACCCAGACGAATCTCCAGTACAAGATAATTGTTTACTATATGGCCCGTTGCAAAACATTCCAGAGCGTCTTTTTCATTCAATTGACGAGATTAGCATATTTAACTCAGGTTTGCGGAGGATACGCAGGTCCTTCTGGTATGGATGCAGACCTTTACCGCAGAGTCCTATGCTGAAAGTGTTTTGGACCCTCTTGTAAGACGCTGCGATAAGAAGTAACGATATTTACAAAAAATATTGCATTAGAATTGTACCATCCTGATTTAATTCCTACATTGCTTGTTGATAAATTCCTTTGGAAAAAAATCCGGGGATTCGTCCTGTATGAATAGTGGAAGTGTTAGAAGGATTGTAAGTAAAACCATACGCCAACACTGTCAAAAAGAAATTAAAGAGTCAGCTAGACCACTACAAACATGCATGCGCAGGAACGGTGCAGGAGCAGAAGTTGCAATACATGCCATGCAAGAGATATTTTACCAAGAAGATACAGATGGGTTTTGCTAATTAATGCTAGAAACGTTTTTATCTGTCTAAACCGCTCCGTTGCACTACATAATATTCAGATAACTTGTCCAATTTTAACCATATATTTAATCAACACTTATCGTATACCGGCAAATCTACTCATCTACGGCGGAGAAACTATTTTTTTGAGAAAAGGAACGACACAAGGCGACCCCCTTGCTATCTAATAGTACTCTCTTAGCACCGTCACAATCATTAATGCACTCAAACTAGTAGAGTCTGAAGTAAAACAAGTATGGTTAGCCAATGATGCCAACGCAGTAGGAAAACTGCAGTCGTTAATAAAGTGGTATAAATGCCTAGAGGCAGTTGGAGCTTTGCACGGATATAATGTCAAAAAATTCAAAATGCTCGTTAATTGTAAAATCTGCCGATCAAGTTGAACACGAGGAAGCAAAAAAACGTGAATATTTAGGACGAGTTCTTGAAGTTGAACCTGGTATATTCACCACATTAATTTTTGGTACCAATGGTGGATTCGAAGACGAATGTAAACGTTCACAGCTCTACTTGCGAATAAACTGTCTATTATAAATGGTGAGAAGTACGGAACTAATATAAATCGGTTAAGGACTCGTCTTTCGATGAAGATTACGCGAGCATCCCTACTCTGCTTAAGAGACTCACGAACCCCATTTAGGCGTTACTACATTGATGACGTTCGTTTAGAGAATGTACAAAGTGGAGTTATTTAGTATGTATCTTTAAAATGTTATTGTTTTGATTTGTATGTTGATTATATATAATTAGACTCTGCGAGAAAAAAATTTTTTTTTGAGTTTACTTATGCAAACATAAACGCAATATACGCAAGTAACTACTTTTACGCCCGCATTTAATACGCAACTAACGCATATAAATTACGTTTACGCACTCAAACGCAATTTACGTGTACAAATGCGTTTACAAACGGATCTGAAATCGGAAGATACGCATATATATATATTTATATATATATATATATATATATATATATATATATATATATATATATATATATATATATATATATATATATATATATATATATATATAAACTTTTATACATATATATATATTTTTAAACTTGAAAAGCACAAAAATAAAATGGTTATATAATGCAATAATTTCAATAATAACAATAATTTTAATAATAACACGACGGTTTAAATTAAAATTTATATAATATCTTTGAGTTAAAAAGTAAAAAGTAACTACTTTTTATTCGCGTTTTCTTGAAAAGATTTTAAAATCAGTAAATCACGTTGCGTCAAGTTCGCAAAACCCATTTATACATGTAAGTAGCGTTTGAGTTTCGTTTATAAACGCATTTTTTATGCTTAAGTTGTGTAATAAATGTGTGCGTAAACGCGGCTATTTGTATAAATTGCGTTTACGTTTACCTAAGGTAATCACAATAAATTGCTCAAATGCTTTTGAGTTTGCGCGTGAGTTTCAAACTCTACTTCTACTGTCTTTCACTCCAATATTATTCGTTCTTCTTAAACTTACATACTCTTCGTTCGTCAAAACGTGTTACGATGCTCTTCAGTGAAATTCATAATTTGTGATTGTGTAGTGCAAGAATAAATTACTCATACTAATATTTGTTTTACAAATAATATTCATAAACAAACATTAAATATTCGTAGTAATCAAACAAACGGGAACGGTTATAGAGTTTAAATCAAATAAAATGAAATAGAGGATAAAATGACGATCTCTTAACGAGATTATTTTTTAAAGAGAATTCGTTTAAACTATTTGTTAACTAATATCCGCATAAAAAATTTGTTTAAATTAGTGTACAAATATATTCAAATATCAATATTCTTTTAACAAATATTTGTTTAACGAATATACATGTACATTTGCTAAATAAATAAACAGACCCAGCCGGCATTTGGTCCTGAAAATGGCGTCATTGGACGTCATTTAACAAAACCGTATTTTGATGAATATCATGCATCAAACTACGGTTTTTATTAATCTTGGTGTTAAAAAATGAAATAATAGCCTGCGTAAAAGTCATAAATTTACAAATTATTTAACCTATTGTCATTCTTTGCTTCACGTTTGAGGACGAATCAGCGTTACATGAAGTTTTTTAAAAGCAGAGCCCACGACAACAACTTCGAAACCCGTGACGTCGGCCTTGAAATGCAGAGACGTAAGGCTATATTTTGATTAATCATACCAGTTTTTAATATAGTGCTGTGATAGGAATTTTAGACTTATATCTGTAAATTATGTGTTGTTTTCTAAATATTTTTAGGTAAGTATTTTTTTTTTTTAAATCTATTTATTTACCGGTTTTTACATCCATTTAAAACAACCATGACATTCATTTAAAACAACGTGCCAATCAATTATTACACAATTGTGATTTTTAATTAAAACATTTAACGCATGCGCAATCTCAACATTCTATATTATTCAAGAAAAAAGGTTTCATTTTAATATATAATTTTATTTTTTTTATTCAATTTTTGAAAATTAAATGTTTATTTTCCAATTTTTCTGACCTAAGACACGCTTTTTTGAAGCGTGTCTTAGGTGAGATGACATACCTCGACAGTAATTGGAAAATAAACATTTTATTTTAAATAAAAAAAATTTTTTAAACTTTTTCAAAAATTGAATAAAAAGAATAAAAATATAAATTAAAATAAAACCTTTTTTTTGAATAATATAGAATGTTGAGATTGCGCATGCGTTAAATGTTTTAATTGAAAATCACGATTGTTTTAATTGATTGGCACGATGTTTTAAATTAATGTAATGGTTGTTTAAAATGGATGTCGTGTTTGTTTTAGATGGATGTAAAAACCGGTAATCATTAAATTAAAATCTACAAATTTAAATATAATTTACAAAATTTGGCTTGGTGTCACTCATATAGTTAAACACTTGTCAATGGAGTGACCTTAACAATATAAACAAACTAATATAATATAAATATATACTTATAAATGTTATATATATATACAAATATAATACTACTGATATATATATATATACTACTACTAAGATATATATATACTAATATAATACTACTAATAGAGTATACTTATAAATATACTAATAAAAGGCCTTATAGATTATTTTCGATATTTTGGAAAAGATGAAATTAATAAAGCTTAGAAACATAGAATTAATAAAAGAACAAAAAAGAAAAAAGAAGAAAATGCCAGGGGAATTGAAGATGAAACCAAAAACTTCAACACAGACAAAATTTCCTGTCTTGCAGTACTTGATAGTATTTCAATGGAATTAACTAAATGATTTGAAAATCTTAAGAATATTGCAATATAATTTGAATTCTTCTGTATCCCAAAATATACCAAAATACTTCAGCCATTAAAAAGTTAAACAACTTTTTAACGGCTAAAGCGTTTTGTTAGAAAGGCAAGTTGAATTAATATGCAAAAAATATTGGGATGTCAATGTAAAGCAATTAAGAATTAAAGAGAATTGTTTCAAATACTAAATTGCTGCCATTTTACAAGATAAAAATGCTCGTCAAATACGTCACCTGGAATTGTTAAATATTTAAAAAAAATGGGAACTGCAAAAATCATACCCAAATATAAAAAAAAACTTTAAGATTGTTTCTTATACTGTTAATTACTGTTGCTACGGGTGATAGAAGTTTTAGCAAACTGAAATTAATCAAAAAACTATTTATAATCGACACCCAACCAAGAACGGACATCTTCATTAATACTTCTACCTATTGAAATAAATTTGACAAGAACAATAGATTTTATTTATTTATGTTTGTTTTTATTT
>NC_088929.1:34860000-34945000 GCF_038396675.1 Hydra vulgaris
CCACCTTTTTTGCTCATCAATTAAAACTCCTATGAATTTAACCCGGAATGTTCATTGAAACTTGGTGGTTTCTTTTCGGGAGTTTCAAGGGCAACGTGTCAGATTTAGAAGATTTAGTAAAGAGAGTACATTTGCTTCTGGTTACATTAAGGATATTGAGTTCATTAAATAGTGTTTGTGTGTGTGAGAAGCGATCTACTTTTGAAATTATCCTTATAGCCTGTTTTTGTTTGCTAAGCAATTTTTTTATTTTCGTCGCGTTAGTGCTACCCCAAGCAATGTTCGCATAACTTAAGTAGCAATGAATAAAAGAAAAGTAAATGTTTTTTAAACAAGATTGATGCAATAACTGCTTTACTTTGTACATTACACCTAAATTTTTTGATATCTTCTCTTCAACTACACCTAAATGTTCCCTCCAGGTTACATTTTCGTCTAGAAACACGCCTAAAAATTTTATTGATTGCTGTCTCTTTATTAATTAATTGTCAATAAAAAAGTCCAGAAGTTCTAAGGGAATATCTGATTTTTTATGTAGGCGATAGAATAAAGTGTATTTTGTTTTAGTGATATTTAAAGATAACTTGTTTGATTTAAACCATTGGGTTAGTTTGTCTAGTTCTTTGTTTAATGTTTGGAATAATATATTGATATCTTTCTTGGAATAAAACAAGCTGGTATCATCTGCAAATAAAATTGTATTTAAAATGTTAGAAACTTTATTTAAATCGTTTATATAAACAAGAAATTGAATTGACCCTAAAATGGATCCTTAAGGAACACTACATGTAATTATCTCATAATTAGTTTTTCCATCATCAAAAATTATATACTGCTTCCCATTAGTCAAACAACTCTCGAACCAGGACAAGTTAGTATTTTTTATACCATAACTTTTGAGTTTCGATAGAAGGATTTGAAGATTGACTGCATCGAAAGCTTTACTTAAATCGATAAAAAGACCAAGGATATACTTGCCTTCATCAAACGATTTAAATATGTCCTGCACAAGGTGAATGATTGCATGGTCGGTGGAATGGCCAGATTTGAATCCAAATTGTTTATGGTAAAGAATATTATTTACATTTAAGAAAGAACAAAGCCTATTATACATAACTCGCTCTAATATTTTAGAAAAACAATTAAGAATTGAGATTGGACGATAATTTGCAACTTCAGAAGGATCGCCTGATTTTAAAATTGGAATGATTTTTGCAATTTTTAGGTTTTCTGGAAAAACACCATACTTTAAAGCTTAATTAAAAACATGTATTAATGTAATTGTGATGTATTTTATCGATTTAATAACGACATTACTACTTACAGAATCGAAACCTACACCTTTTTTGGCTTTAACGAAGAGACTGCGTCTAATAATTCATTTTCCGTAAGGTTAGGATTAGACATAACACTAATGTTGTTTTAGGTTACGTAAGACTTAAAATGTGTTTTAGGAGTTGCTATATTTTATATTTTTAGCCTATATTATATAGGTATATTTTATACCTATAATTATATAAGTATAATACTATTATAGTGGGTTTATAATTAATTATAAACCCACTATAATAGTATTATACTATAGTAAATATATATATATTTATTATATATATTATATATATATATTTAAGATCTATAATAAATATATATATATATATATATATATATATACATATTATTATATATACATAAATATATATATATATATATATATATATATATATATATATATATATATATATATATATAATGAATAAATGAGATTATATATATAAATATATATATACACATATATATATATATATATATATATATATATATATATATATATATATATATATATATATATATATATATATATATATATATATATATGAATGTTAATGTTTATCCTTGGAGTTGCGGTCATCGTCATAGTTTGTGTGTTGCGGAAAAACATTAAATAAAACGCGTAATAAAACTTATTAACGCGTTATGTACAATACAAAACATGTTATTAACGCGGGTTTGTAAATAATTTCATATATACATATATTATATATATAAATATATATATATATATATATATATATATATATATATATATATATATATATATATATATATATATATATATATATATATATATATATATATATATATGTTTATATATATTATATATATATATAATATATATATATATATATATATATATATATATATATATATATGTTTTTATATATTATATATATATAATATATATATATTTATATATATATATATATATATATATATATGTATATATATATATATATATATATATATTTAAATTATTAGAAATCACTTATTAATTTCATTTTTTTACACAATGTTGCGTCAAATAATAATATTGACGAAACATGGACTTTTCGTCAATAAATAATTGACGAAACATTGAATAAATAATTGAAATTGATAAATGATTTCTAATAATTTGTTATTGCTCAGTGCTTTTAAGAACACTGAGCACTCTTTTTTATAGAATACATTTATAATTGTTGTTATAAATATATATATATATATATATATATATATATATATATATATATATATATATATATATAAATATTTATTTATTTAAATATATATATATATATATATATATATATATATATATATATATATAAATATATATATATATATATATATATATATATATATATATATATATATATATATATATATATATATATATATATAAATATTTACGATTATATTATACTACTTCAATTCTGTTTTAAATTAGCATCTGTTTTGGTAGTATCTATTTTGATTATATTGTCATATTAGTAAATAGTTGCAATGAAGCGAAACCATAATAATCGTCAGATATATAGACGGAAGTGGATGGCATCTAAGAGGTCTCTTATACATTAATTGCAACAACAAAAAAACAGTCAAAGCGACAGTGACACTGAAAGATATTGTTTTGACAAAATAACTTTACGTTGTAGCAATGATGGTGTGGCTAGTCCATTTTCTAGTAATATTCATTTAGATGCGGAGAATCAATTGGTATTAAGTAAGTGCAACTCGGAAAAAAAGTTTCCCCTTCAATCTGATTCAGATTCTGACTCATCTCATAAAAACAGTATGTCATTCAGTGACAGTATAAAAGAATGGATGCAACTGTTCCCTGATGTAAAACACAATGCTGGTGATGATTTATTAAAGCGACTAAAAATCAATGGACACCCTGAATTACCAGCTACAGTAAGAACTCTGTTGCAAACATGCAGAACTCTTGAGATTTGTTGCAAATCTGGCATGCAATTTGTTTATCTAGTAATTGAAAAAAATTTGTTACAAATACAAGGTCGTCTTGAAGAAGAGGACAATTTAAACAATTTATTAGACTTGGAAATCGCTCTGAATATAGATGGGCTTCCGCTTTTTAGGAGCACAAAAGCATGCATGTGGCCAATTTTATGTTCAATTCTTAATGTTAGCTCTGTTCCCATAGTGTTTCCCATAGCATTGACTTACGGTAAAGCAAAACCTGACAACCTCCAGTTTTTAAATGAAGCAGTGGAAGAACTGAGAAGCTTGCTTGAAAATAGATTGGAGTATAATGCAAACAGAATAAGCATAATATTAAAGTTTATTGTTTGTGATACGCCTGCCAAATGTTTCATAAAATGTGTAAAACTATATTCTGGTTACTACGGATGCGACAAGTGTAACCAAAAAGGTTTTTACTGTGAAAGACGGATAACATATCCAAAAATTATTGGACTGCAACTGAGAGATGATCATTCTTTTCGTCAAAAATCAAATGCAAATCATCACCATAAAGGTTTGGCATCACCATTTTGTGTTTTATATATAGATATGGTTGAGGATTTTCCAATTGACTATATGCATCAGTCTTGTCTTGGTGTAATGCGATAATTGTTGGTGACCTGGATTCGAGATACTGACAAAAAAGGAGTAAAAATATCTGCAGCTCATAAGAATGATATTAGTGCTAAATTGCTTGAATTAAAAAAATGTGTACCTAAAGATTTTGTAAGGAAGCCACGTTCTCTTGATGAAATTGATTTTTGGAAAGCAACCGAGTATAGGCAATTTTTATTTTATACTGGAAAAGTTGTGCTGAAAAGCATCTTGCGAAAAGACCTATTTCAACACTTTTTAGTTCCAAGTGTAGCTTTATCTATATTAGTCAGTACAAGGTTAGTTAGAAAATATGAAACTTATGCACACCAATTACTGTTATATTTTGTCAATCAAGCTAAAGATCTTTATGGACCACAGTTTCTTGTTTATAATGTACACAGTCTAGTACACTTCGTTGCAGTTGCTAAACGATATGGCAATGTAGATAGGTACAGTGGTTTTAGTTTTGAAAACTATCTTCGGGTTTTGAAAAAAAAGTAAGATCAGGTAGAGCTCCTCTTAGCCAGGTTGTTAAGCGTTTTAGTGAAATGAATATTATGGTCCCACATCAATAATTGCACACTAAAATAATTTGCATGAGTCGCCCCAACAGTTCATATATGTTGGATGATGGAAGATTCTGTGGAGTTCTTTGCAAAGAAGGGGAAAATCCAAATTTTGACTTGCAACAATATCGTTGCAGAATATTTCAAAGAACAAAGTAATTGTTCGATGTCCCTTGTGACTCTCGACTAATTGGAGTTCATGTTGCAAGTTTTGACTACTCTTCTATCGAAGTTGCTTTATCAACGGCCGTAAAAAGCAAGGTTTTTATGATTCAAAAAGAAAATAATAAAAATATTATATTTATTACTTTGTTACATGACATGTAAAACTTAATATTTAAAATATATGTTTAGAAAAAAAGTTGTATTTATCTGACTGAATCAATTCGCTTATGTTTTAATTTTTCTTTTTTATTTATTTAGTTCACTATATAATTTCATTATTATTAAGATGCAATAACTTATTTTTCTTGTTTAGAAAATGAATAGCGGTCCCTTTGTTGTTGTTGAGTTTGTTGATGAGCAATCAGTGGAGGTAATGCCAAAAAGTTGGATTGTTTACGAGAATGAGGTAAATTGTTACTACAATTATTTAGTAAGGCAGTGCAGTTATCTGTTTTTTTAATAGTTGTACTATTTCTAACAGTGATGCAGAAATTGTAAATAAAGATTTAATTATTGATAGTTATTACACTATGTTGTTGAACACATGTGTTAGAATGTTTTTGTGGTTGTTTTAGCAAATGTTTGGTTATTGGCCCAGAAAGGATCCAGTATGCAGAGTCAAAAAGAGTGAACTGCCTGATCCGAAATGGCCACTATACAAAATTAGAACTTTTGGGGCGGCAGGTAAAGACTTTAAATAATTTTTTGGTTGCAAGTTTGTTATTTTGTTAAATGAGCACTGATTAAAAAATGAATAATCTGCTTTTTAAACAACAGGTTAAACGTACATCTATTTATACGTCCTTGCATGTAGTGATATTTACTATTTGTCAAATTTTGGTAATTCAAAAGTTTAGCATTTTAAAGTTGAACTAAACTTTGATACAAAATTTGATTTTGGTAATTCAAATTCATTTTTACAACATTAGCATTATGCTAATTTATAAAACTGTAATAAATCTATAAAATTGTTTTATTTTAAAATATCGCCTATTGTATAAACAATCTATTCAAGAAATGTAAAGCTATAAAAATATATTTAATACAATAATGTTACATTATTCTTTTAAGTATATTTGAATCAGGTTTTAGTAATGTTACAATAAAGTTATATTATTCTTTTAAGTATATTTGAATCAGGTTTTGGTAATGTTACAATAATTTTACATTATTCTTGTAAGTATATTTGAATCAGGTTTTAGGCAGATTGTATATTTTAAGTTTATATATTACCAGTGGAAAGTTATAGCAAGGCATCAGAATTAGCTAAGAAAGCATTAGTAATGTCAAATGTGGAAGATACTGATATAAACAAAGAGACTTCTTCTGATATTCAAGATTGTATTACTTTTTATAGTTACTTTTACAGAAACCTCTTCTGGTGATCACAGTCTTCTGAGCAAAAATATTAACCTTCCATCTGCACTAAAATATAGTGCAAAACAGAACAATGGCAAGTTTGTTTTGATATTATTAATGATAATTCAATACTTAAATTCATAATTCATATGTTTATTATAAAAGCCACCAACTACAATGTGTAAGTTGGATGTTAATAACATTAAATAAATTATTATTTTTCAAAGAAAAAAATGCTTCCCTACAGTCTTCAAATGCATCCCTACAGGAACAAACAGCTGTTTCATCTCAAGTGTTTCAGCATGCGCAAAATGCAGCTGTGTCAGCTGCTGCAAATATTGTTCATTCACCTTCGGCATCTGTAAGTCAAGTGAATCTTGCACGTATTGCATCAACTGACAGGATGTCTAGTGAAAATGGTTGGTAGAAGCTAAAATACTTTAATTGATTTTTGTATCAAAATTTAAACAAACGTATTTATGGATTTTACAAATTTAACAAAATTTGATGGTATTTTTAATCAACTTTAAAAAACAAAAAAAAAAAATTTATAGCCAGTATCAGAAGACCATTTATTGGTGGGATAATGGTCAATAGTTTGACAGAGAGTAAAAATAGTTTGACAGAGAGTAAAAATTTTCTATCTAAATTTCACAGATATCCCTGATTTGGTTGCCACCAAATCAGGGATATCTGCGAAATTTAGATAGAAAATTAGGGGGAAATGATTGATTTAGTAAAAAAAAACAGGGAAAATCGTTTAATTTTTCAATTTATTACAATTTTTTAATGCTTTGAAATTTGTTAATAAAAATCTTCCTTTACCAGGGTTAATGTTTAACATTTTTTAACAAAATTAATTATAGAGTATTGATGTAGATGTAGATTTCGTTTAAAAAAACAACATACTTACTGATTACTGTTTGCAGATTATACTTTGTTGTATAACTTTAATTTTACTTCAAATTTATCCTATAGAATAAATTTGAAGCTAAATATATTTAGCTATGAAACTAGACATAATAATTAAAAATCAAGAGGAGATCAAAGCGATGCTGAGAAGGCTGTTAGCAGAGATGATGTTTCTGACGATGTTTCCCCAGAAGATGAAAAATGAACATGAATTGCGACAGCTTGAAATAAAGTTGAAGGATCCTAGTTTTCGCAAAAAAATGGTAATTATTGTCAATATTATTTAAATTAGGACTACTTGTGTTTAATTTACGTTATTTATGCATTGGTTGACAACAGACCAAAATTTCTACAAAGTGTTGTATTGTGGTATATTTGTAAATGTATATTATCATCCCCTGACTCTCTTTCTCGCCATACTTTGTCAATTAAATTCATACGGGTTTTGGTGGACAGTACTAGATAACTTGACACACTTTATACTAAGAATTATGTTATACAAATTTATTTTAGCTTACATAAGCTTTCAATTAGCAATTTAAAATTATGTTATAGACGCATTTTGCAAATTATATATAATTTTATAATTACAATATATTGCTTTATATGCTACTTTTTGCAAATATAGATACAATAATTGCTTCTTTAGATTAATTATTTTGGAAGTCTAGGTGGCCGGAATTGTAAAGATGTGATTCGGCGCATTATGCGCACAACAGCAACGAACCAAATTTGGTCTTTGTTTAGTTTCAATGGCAGAAAAGGAAAACTATCATTTGAGAGCTGTTTACTCTGCCAAGTAGTGATGAGTAAGTTTTTTCAAAGTTTTTTATAAGGCAAGTTACTTTAAAAAGCAACGATTGGTTATGCAGTTAATCTTTGACTACTTTTATTAACTATTGTAAATATATGATTTAAAATTAATCATTTAGAAGCTTGTAAAAAGAATATCAAAGATGCTAACGATCAAAAAATAGAGGACGAGATTAGGGAGGTATTAAAGCATGCTCCTAATCGACCAGGAGGAGTTAACTATGAGGTACATGAATTGAATTGCTTTTTTCTCTCTGTAAAGATCATTTTTAGTAAATGTTAACTATTTATGCTGACCTTAGTGTGTTTCATTTATTCTTTATGATAGAAAATGTTTATTTATTTATTTTTAGGCAAAAATTGTAACAAATACTCCGAAAAAAGATGTATTGTTGCGACAAGCCGAAGAAAGTTCCGATTCTGAAAATAGGAATTAATATTAAAATAGTTATGTCATTCTTTGTTTTTGATTGTATTTATAAGTTATAGATAATAAATAAACTTTTTCATTACTTATTTGTAGTATTTTTTGTTATAACTTTTTGTTAATTGTAAACAGCTCATCAAGTTATGGCTTAATGGTTGAAATGGAATAAATTGTGGTCTCTCAAATAAGCTAACTTAAGAGTAATTATGTTGTAAAACATGGTAATTTTGTACTAGTTAAATAAAAAATGATTCTGTTGACGCTAAACATTAGTTTAATGTTAAGAAAAAACATTGTATTGTTTATTCTTAATATTAAACTAGCAAATGTATAGGTTTAAACCGTAAGTCCGTTTAAATCAATGCATTTATACATTTAATTTAAAAAAAAGAAAAGTTTTGTAAACGTCCGATGTTCGTTGTTTCACGTTTAAAGTGAACGTTCAAAGGCTATTAAAATATCGCTCGCATAACGTTTGCACTGAATGTTTGGTCGACGTTCGCTGTTAGTTGTTTGAACGTTTGTATTGAACGTTCAAGAACTGTAATTCGGAGTTCACAGAAGTTAGTTCATGTAACGTTTTCGACGAATGTTACGCAAACCTAAACGAACGTTGTGGCAACGTTCATTAAACGTTAATTGTTAGCTGGGTACGTAAATACTTCCTTTACTATTTAAAATAAAAATACATCATAGAATCAAATTACTTTTAAGCGTAAAAGTAATTAATTAGCAAAAACAGCTCACATAAAAGTAATTAAAAAAAAATTGTTACTTATAATTACATTTACAAGTAAATTTTTTCTTAGAAACTTTATACTTCACTTTGTAAGTGAGTAAAATGTAAGTTATATTATTAACTTTCTCAAAGAACAGCCCTTTTATGTTGATATAACATAAATTTTGAGATAAGTAGCATTATCAAATGCATTGCCTGTTTGTGGGCACTTATATGAAATATTTCAGGTAATACTCTGATCTATGTGGTCAGTGTTTATTGTGGACCATTGTGAAAGGATTTTTTTCCCACGTATATCATCATGAAGAGTGATTTTATTATAATCAATGGCAAATATAGTCAACATGTGGGTATAACAGTAGAGCCCCTATTAGCACAATGGTTCTCCTTCCGTGAGAGCGATTGAGCTAATTGGGGCTGCTGATCAATATTTGAAACTTTATTTCGTTTTTTATTGAGCCAAATTAGTCAAGTGACTATAATGAAACTTTTAAGGACAGGGAGGGGGAGGAGGAAGCATAAAAACTTGCTGCGCTACTGGATGCTTCCCATTAATGCAAACCTTGACTAAATCACTGTTCCTTAAGCGCGCTTTTTCTACAGTTTTTTTCTTTGTATCACAAAACTTGATTGAAAAGGCAAATACATAAAGTATTTGCCTTTTTAATCAAGTTTTGTGATGATAATATGGTGCTATGTATCATTTTTAGCATCTGCAAGGAAATCAACTCCTTAAATTGTTTTCAAAAAAGTTTAATCTTTTAAACTATCTGATTTAATCTACATTATGAAAAAAGTATCCATGAGATGTACTATTTTACTGCTTTTATTATATATAATCTATTTGAAAAAAGATGGTAACAAAAGCCGTTCAATCTTCTACTATAGGTTGTGGGCACCCTAATAACCTTCCTTTCATTGCGTTGGTGTCCGACCCGCTTAAGGAAGATTAGAAAAATAAAGTCTTTTTCAATTAAAACAGCGCTTAAGAATAAACTTGTAATTTATTTTTCAAGCGTTAGTTTGATATCACGAGTTGTTTCCTTGTTATCAGTTCTCCCGTAATCTTGCAAGATTAAATAAGATGAAAAATCAATTGCAATTGATTTTTCTTAACCTTACTAGATCTCTGAAACTTTTAGCGTTTGTATAAATTTATTAAGCGAACATGTTAAAATTGTTTTCAGAGGCAGCCGGGGAACTTCAATTTTTAAATGTTTTTGTTTGATTTCACTAAAACTTATTAACTTAAACTTATTGGAACTCTGACACCATCTACAATTTGAAATTACATCAAGTTTACCTTTTTTCTTTTTTTAGTAAATTTGTGTTACTTTTTTGACTTTAGATTTTCAAAAAATAATAGTGAAAAAAACAAAAATAAAAGTCACAAGATTTAAATAACCAGATTCCAATCACATACATAAAATCATGGCCGTAACAAGGTTTTTGTTTTTGTTTAAGAATTTAACTTTATGTAAAGACACGGAGCAAACTCCAAATGTTCATTTAAATGTAAAATAAAAGTTTTGCGAAAATACTTTGACAATTGGAGTCTGGTAACAATAAACCCCTAAAATGTATATCTCCTTTTCATGCCATTAGCGTGAGTGCAACGAGTTTATAACATTTATATATTCATCTTTTTTTTAATTTAAAACTAAATTTAAGTTCATTAGCATATCTCAAATCTCATGCAATAATCTCTGAGTATTCAAAAATTATGAATAAAAAAATTTCGAGCAACCTCCCAAATTATATAGAGGATTAAATATATATATATATATATATATATATATATATATATATATATATATATATATATATATATATATATATATACATATATATATATATATATATATATATATATATATATATATATTATATATATATATATATATATATATATATATATATATATATATATATATATACTTTTTTTAAATTATAAGTTCGTCTGACAATCAAATTCTGCTTCTCATTTAAAAGTTCCAAGCAAAAGTTAATTTAACCCCTTTTTTGTGAATAAGTAATTAAATGAGACCGAGACCATCGTTCAAATTTGTCGAAGAATAACAAAGAAAATTGAGCTTTTATACGTAACTTAAGTCTATAAGATCATTTTTATTTTTCAAACAATATTGTCTAAGTAATCTTTTTTTTTTTTATTCAATTTGTTTATCGATTATAATTATTTTTTATTAGATAAAGACATCGGTTAATGTAGTGCAGATTTTTTTATTTTTATAATTTTTTTTTTTTCTAAACTTACCGTTACAAATAATTACTTTTCTTTTGCAAAATATACAAATGGAAGGGGGAAAGAAGAAGACAAAAATAGTCTTTTCGTCTAGACCCTAATAATCCGTAAATAAAATAGTATTTTATTTTCGGATTATTAGGGTCTAGACTAAAATCTAAATCAAATCCATTTAAAATTTAAGATCTAAAATAGTAATTCAAATCCATTTAAAATTTCTTTAACTAATTTAATTACTGCATGTTCTGTCGAGTATCCTTTTCTTTATCCGTACTGATATTTATTAAGCAATTAATGTTTTATAAAATAATTGCGTAGCCTATTATGCATCATTCTCTCTTGAATTTTAGAAAAACATGGAAGTATTGAGATAGGTCTATAGTTAGATAGTTTAGAAATACCACCTTCTTTAAAAATTGGAACTACTCTTGCTAATTTTAAAATGTCAGGAAAAATTCCACTTTTTAAATGAAAGATTAAAAATAATTAGTAAGGGGTCTTAAAATATTTTAAAAACTCCTTTAACAACCCTTGGACTTTTGTCATCAAGACCTGAGCTTTTGTTTGGTTTTAACATATTAAAAACAAACCGAAGTTCATCTGGAGATACTTCAAGCTCATCCATCACGCAGTCCTCTTCTTTAGTATATGATTTAAAATTTTTTTTTTAGGAATTATTTTATTTGCACGGTTTTGACCGACGTTTATATAAAAAACTATTAAAACTCTCTCTGCAATAACTTTTCGCTCATTAATTACTGTTCTGTTCAATTACTGTTCATCTTCAGTGTACATATTTAGGTAAAGTATTATCATGATCTTGTTTATTTTTTCCTATCACTTCCTTTTTTATATCCCAAGTTTTTTTGTTATTATGAATATTATTTTGTAGCGATTTTGAAAAATAATTTTTTCGGCTTTTCTTTTCAGATTTTCAAACAGGTTTTTGCAAATTTTATATTTTTTCGTTTTGATAAGTTTTTTTTTAGAATTATTCATATAGTCTTTTTTGTTTTTTCTTTGATGATTTAATAAGCTTTTTTGTAACCCAGGGACTTTGCAGACTTTTAAGCTTAATTTTTATTTTTTTCATCGGAAATGCTTTATAGTAAGCATTAACGAACAAATTGTAAAAAAAATCATAATCTATATTAGCATCCTTGCAATTAATGATTTGTTTCTAGCTTACTTTGAGTAAATAATTTCTAAACGCCTCAATACTAATTTCATTAATCTGCCTTTTTACTTCTCTAGGTACATTGCTTATTTTTCCTTTTTCAAAAAAATCGAAATGAAAAGGATTGGAAAGCGGTCGCTTATATCGCTTTTTAAGATTCGGCTTTGAATATTGCACGTTGTGAAGTTGTTAGTAAAAATATTATCAATGAGAGATTCGGTTTGAAGAGTTACGCAAGTTGGTTTGTTAATTAAGGAAATAATGTTGTACTGAAATAGAGTGTTTGAGAAACGTTTCACATCGCTATCAGTTTTAACATTAAGAAGATTTAGGTTATAGTCTCCCGTGACGTAAATTTACTTGTGTTTTACTTTTCTTAAGAAGCATTTTAAGTGTTTTAAAAAAGATTTATTAGTAAATTGCTTTATAACCTGGAATTTGAAAATTATTTTTTTCAATTCTGCACCATGTTTCTATTAAGCATATTACCGTAAACTTAGAGTTGATATTTTTGAGCATTGATTTAAAACTTTCAAAGTTTTTATTCATACTGCGAATGTTTAAAGTTAGAGTTAAAAATCTCACTAAAGTATCTCTATAAGTATCTCAAAAAATATAAATTAAATTTATTTAATATATAAATTTATTTAATATATAAATTTATCTAATATATAAATTTATCTAATATATAAATTTAATATATAAATTTATTTAATATATAAATTTATCTTTAAAAATTTAAATTTTTCTTTAAAAGTATATAAAATAAATAAATGCAAGATTCAGTTTTAAATTGATTCAAATACGAGTGGTATTACGTGAAAATATGCCACGTCAACAGAAATGTAAAAAGGTTTTATAATTTGAAAGTGCGGCGGTTTCTTCTATCACCAAACGGTTTAGAATTACTTAATCAATAGCATCTGGATAGTAAATGTTTTAGAGAAAATTTTGTTTCCTGGTTCCAATTACCAGGAGTTTTATTTTTTAGTCTATGTATAACTCGTAACAATGAACGTTAGTTTTGCTTACATGGGCCTTGCTGTAGTTAGGCATCTGATACAACACGCAGACAAAGATATTTAGATAAATAGTTCTAAATTTTTCATTCCCACTTAAAATACAGTAGTTTTTTAAATATGAGCCGGATTAGGACTTGCACGGTCTGAGGATATTTTTGAGCAGGTGGGCATTTTTCTGTTTAAGGTGGCGAAAAAATTTACAGAATTAAAGCATCCTCTTAAATATTTTGGGGCTCCATAATCTGTAGGACATGAGGTTATTGGTCCACAGTCGGGGACTAGTTTAAACTTTCCCTCCTAAGTTTTTAAATAAAAAAAAAGAGTTTTGTATTTAAAAACTAGGAACTAGAACGCAAAAGAACTAACACTTCTGGCAAATTATGCCTTTCAAATAGTCAATCCTTTCTGAGTCTTCCATGGGTATATGCATCTTCTGCTCACTGCCATATTTCAGCTTTGTTTGAATTCTAAACCTTTTAAATGGCCAGAGATTTAATATTTTTGATTCCGTTTGATTGAAAGAATAATTTTATTGCCAAAAACAATCATGGGCCGGAATTAGATGGAATTTTATTCATGGCTAGAAACCTTTCATTGATATTTTCAAGTTTTTTAGGAAAGAACTACTAAAAACCATGCAGACCAAATGTCGCCGCCAAATAAATGTTAGTTACTTAAAGTTTTACTTTAATTGCATTACTGTTGTACAAAATCCTCACAAAGTTATTGTAGAATATAAGTAAATTTACTAACTTACTTTATATAGATTATTTTGAAAAAATATTATTTAACTTTTAAATTTAATTCACCTCTAGGAGTGATGATAGACCAATGTTGAAAAAGTGTTTCTCGACGCCAGCGCCCTAGCGCCTGATGGTGTTATTATTGAGATCGATGGGTGTGAGGTTGGTCATAAAATAGGTTTAGGGTGGTGTAAAATTTTTATAAAAAAAAGTGGAGAAAAATTTTTATAGTCCTTAACGCCCTCGGCAATAAAAAAATGTTTAGGTGTAAAATTTTTTTTAAAAAAAATAGTGTATCAATAAAAAAAGTTATAATCTTTTGTCTTGTCTGAATATAGGGTTGTTCTTTTTCACAAAGTTTTCAAAAGTCATGCTTGGGTAAAATATTTTACCGATGCCAATAGAGTGGCGATAAATGTCAACTTCTTCCAGGAAAGTTTTTTTGTATTTTCGAGCATGTTCTATGATAAATAGTACTTCTTCAGGTGACAATGCGATCGTGTTGTCAAAGAGACATCCACAACTTTCACACACTATATTAGTTAGCTAAAAAATTATATTAAATATAAAAATATATTACATTTTTTTAATAGGAAATTCTATTTTTACAAATTCATTAATAGTCATATATGGAGGTAGTTTTTTAATAACATAGTTAGGGTCTTCTTTCAAGTATTAATTTAAACAGGGTACAAAATCTAGTCCTTTTATCCCTCTTTGTTTTTGTGATTTTGTTTTTTTAGCAGGTAATTGAATTTCGAAGGTAGATTCATTGGTGCATTCCCACATTTCTTCCATTTTTTATTATTAGTTAAATTTGTTAATTTTTTCTAAAAAAAGAAAAAACGTTTATGTAAAATAGAGCTGTACAAAAAAATAGTGATAAATAAGTTAGTAAAATGGAATATAAAAAGAGACAAAAATGTAATAAAAAATATATTTCTAAATAAAATAATATAAAAAAAGTTATTTTCTTTTTTGTAGTCCGCATGCTTGACAATTGCCAAATATCTTTACACAATAATATCTTTTATTTTGCAATCGTGAATTTATCAGGCTTGTTTCGTTCATTTTGAAAAAATATAAATTCATCGCTATAAAAAAAAAAAAATGATCATAAGAAAAAGAATATATTTAATTAAAAAATGATAAAAAAAATAAATATACCTCTTATTTTGTTACGTAGTCTTTTGCTTTTCTTTTGTTTATTTGTATAACCAGTTTCATTTATTTTTTATTATTTTTTGCTACAAATATAAAATAATATCGTTTACATGCATAAATTTATAATTCATCACAAAATTATATTGATTTAAAGCCCATTTCATATAATTTTTTAACAATTCATAAAAATGTTCCTATTGTTTATTGCTTAAAAACTCGTGTTGATAATGAGAATTAAATATTTCAAACGTGAGATATAAAAAAGTGTGCTGAGTGAGATAAAATCTAAATTATGGCGAAATAAAAACTAACCACAGTATCTTGGTAAATAAATCGAGTCATTATAAAGAATAAAATTTGTATAGTAATAACGTATAGGTATTGCAGTTGCAAGTTTTTCTTTAAATAGCTTAATTTCTATTTGTATTCTGCGAAACGCCAGTTTTCTTTAACATAAATCTTTCAATGTTAGCATTTTTTCGTGTTTCAATAATAATCTTGTGTGTGGACAAACCATACTGTTTTTTCGTAATGAAAATTGTATTCCTCAAAACTTTTTCTTTCTCCTTTCTTTTTTTTTGCTTGCATTTTATTGTTTGTTAAAGAATATTTAAAAAATTAATTTACAATATTAACATGAATTAAGCCTTGAACAGCATCTTGAACAACAAATGAATAGTTTTCAGAAAAATCCATCAAAATGATCAACTCATTTGATTTCAGTTCATTTTTCAATAACGGCAAATAGTTGTTTTGGTTTTTGGCAATAAAATGGTGCTCAGATAAAATAGATACTTTTGAAATTAAATCATCTATGAAGTTGTCTACAGGTAATTGCAAATATTCTAAAGTTTCACGATCTACTTTTATCCATTGCTTGAATGTTATAGTTTCATCAGATTCAAAGTCTTTAAATTGCTCTTCAAGATAAGTCTTTAACATTTCATTCCCTGGACATTTATCGCAACGATGAAGCATACATTCTTTAGAATCAATATCACAAACTATTTTTTCATTTAGACATTTAAAGTCTACCGTAACTGGGCTACTTGCAAGCATTAATTTTATATTTTGGTGAATAGTACATACTCAAATACGATGGGTACCTGAAGATCTAACAGGTATACACCATTTTTGACGTAACTCGCAGAATTTAGAAAATCCGATTTTAGCTCCATTTTTGTTTTACTCCAAAAAAAGTTCCTTTAAATTAATTAACAGTAATTTTTTTTGCATTTGCACTTTTTTTGCACTAATGCGTACAGATACAAAATCCTTTTTCCCTGGACATTTTCTGCTAAAAGCTTCGTGTTCATAAAATTTCAAAATTTTTTCTTTAACATGTTCTGGCAATTTCTTTGTTGCATTTCTTTCTGGAAGTGCTAAGATTCCACTTTTTGCTATTAACTTTTTTGCTGCTTTAACCATTCTGTCTGATACTTTAAACTCAATAAATATTTTTATTTTTGACTAACTGTTTGGTATAAGAGTTAAAACTTGAATTTTTTCACGGGGATTACTGATTGTAGATATTTTATCTTTCAATTCTCATATCAAATCTGACCAGTCAATGCAATTCTCACACTCTACACTTGCACTGCTTAGTGGTAGGACACTATTATCTACTATTATCAACAGCTATTTTATCTGCAACTGTTTGCACTTTCGAAATTTTGCTTTTTACATAACTAGCATGATCTCTCTTACTAACACGTTTTCTTAAAGGTGAAATTCCAAGCTCAGAGAGGCTAGTATTAATAGTGTCAGTTCAACAAAATATATCATCTATGTCATCAATATCGTCAATTTTTTCACTTGAAGAGCTTGTGGTTGAATAAGCTTTGCTGCAGCTTGGACACAATTTTTGACCTGGAAAAATAACTTTATATGTTAAATTCGAAAGACAGTCTGCAGTCTCTTGGTCAATACATCTCAAGCCTTTAACTGAGCAACAATTGGCCATACCAAAAAGGTTTAAACAATGGCGCTGTAAATGCGTGTATTTAACCAACAGCAGTGATTTGTGGTGGAAACAAATTAAAGTAATATTTTTAATTAAATTATAAGTTCGCCTCCCAATCAAAATCTGTTCCTCGTTCGAAAGTTCTGAGCAAAAGTCAATAAAACCCTTTTTTCGAGAATAAGTACTTAAATGACATTAACTTCCATCAAATTTTCCAATACGACAAGTAGTTAAGTTTTGTTCAACAGAAATGTCGGGATAAATTTAAAATAACTCTTATTATAACATCTATTCTAATTTTCGTCTTCGAATATTAGATGTTTGTGATAAACTTAAATATTTGAAATTAACTTCGAGAGATTTGTTTGTAGAATAAAAAAATACTTACTTACTAAAATTACCTCTATATGGCAATAGTTAATATACGGACCTTAATATCGTTTTCAAAGACTTTGTAGACCTAACTTAGCTTATAAAAACTAGATTTTTTTCGTTCATTAGAAAAATCTCTCCAAGAGAGTTTTTATTGTTTCTAAAATTTTGAAATAAGGTCTTTCCAATAATACAATTAAAAAACAAAAAAAATTTGCCCACATCAAGTTTTAGGGGATCAAACACGTTATGTTAAGGTTCTTCACTTTTTTTGCCATATTGCTTTCAGAATAGCTCAGCAGAGATGCTTTTAAAATAGCAAATTTTTAATCCATATCATTATGATAGTATGTATAACCTTTAGACAAAATAGCAATATTCAAAAACCTTTAGTATTAGAGATATGACCCTACAAATAAATAAAAAATATTTATAGTCTATTTGTTTAAAGTTTCAAGGATTGAGAGCATGTGGATCTGCAACTTATAAAACCAAGTTTATGTTGAGAAATAAAGTTATTTACTAAGAGTTTTTTGTATTTTCAGCAATGATTGATTCCATAACTTTGCAAAAGATACAGGTCATTAAAATAGGTTTGTAATTGATTGATAGAGAAGAATTGCCTTTCTTAATAATTGGACAAACTATTGATAGTTTTCAAACTTTTGGTATTGTATTGGTGGTCATTAACACGTTGAACAAAATAGAAATAGGATGGCAGTTGAACTGACTTTCAAAATATTGGAGAAATATATATAAACTGATTATGAAATAAGTTAAGATGTTTAACAAAAATATAAATCAGCATTTGTTAACATCAGATGTTTACATCCCGCAAAGAATCGAGACTACCTCAGCAAGCAAAAATATGTCTAAAATTTATCTGATATGCATCTAGAAACAGGTCAGAAACACGCCTAAATTTACGTCAAAAACAAGCGCTAAATTCGTCGTCAATATTAAACACACCTTTTAGTCATTTTGTGTGACACAAATTAATGCCAAAGATTTAAAACAGGATGTTATACATACATTTAAAAGATGTGTATTAAATCTATAAAACACTTTAGATGTATATTTCACAT
Source organism: Hydra vulgaris (assembly GCF_038396675.1). Lineage (NCBI taxonomy): Eukaryota > Metazoa > Cnidaria > Hydrozoa > Anthoathecata > Hydridae > Hydra > Hydra vulgaris. The sequence continues at coordinate 34,878,668 of NC_088929.1, forward strand.
CTTTTATGAATTACAAACGATGCATTTTTTAGATGTCTTTTTGTAGACATATATTATGTATGGAATATATTTCTTTTCAAAGATATCTAAATATCTTTTAGAAGCATATAAATATTGTCTGAAAATAGGCATCTAAAAAATCTAAAAGGTATCTTATAGATTTAAGATATCTCTTAAAAAAGTTTAAAGATGCAAACTAGATGTATGTTAGAAGCATTTGTTCAGCTGAATTAAGCTTAAAAGTTCTTTAAAATATATAACAAGTAACGAAGCAATTAAATTCGAAATATTTAAATTTGTTTTACAACTTTAAAAAAATACAATAAAAAACTAGTTATGTATTGAGTCCGCGACTCGTTATTCCACGTCAATAATACTGAAATAAAATGTATTAATAAAAACAGGATAAATAAATGCATTCCTTTTATTCCTTTTATAGGCATATAAACTTCTAAAAATCTGTTTTCACTAAAACATATAAATAAATAATAAGCATTATATATAAAAATTGTTTGGTTAGTTGTAAAATTGAAAAAGTATCAAAGGTTTGAGATATGCCAAATTTTTCTGGCCCACAATAAGCTAATTTAACTACTTTTTTCTATCTTGAAAAAAACTTTTCTTGTTTCCACAGTGCCAGGATAACCTGAGCACCTGGAGGTATTTGCACTTGGCCCCTAAAAATCTACTGAAAAATTTTCTATGACATCTATATTGTGACATAGTAGGAGTTTTGCAACTAAGTTTTGCCGCATATAAGTGCTTTTTATTATATATATATATTACTTTAATTTTGATTGAGAAACATATGTCTCTTTATTAAATAAGTTAGGCATGTTTTACACTGTTTACCTTCATTACACCTGTTTCTTATTTGGCTATGAGCTGGATCATTTTCCTAAATATCTGTGATGAATTTCCGTAAGTATTTTAAAAATACGCTATTGTAATTAAATGATTCTATCAAAATTAAATAAAAACTATATTTAAAAACACTTAATATCGTTTAACTTGATATAACTTTAACGAGATGGAGACAAAAGTACTGGAATGGCACAAAAAAAACTGAAGAGTATATACTTAATACAGACTTTAATGATGTATATATTATTAAATTTTTCCTCGTAAAACCCTCCATACATTTAGCAGGATTTCAAGACTGATCTTTTTCTCAATGTATTTACTTATTCAACTTAAACTGCAGGTGATTTAAAAATAACATGACAAATATTTTTACAATAAACTAATGTTTGTTTGAATAAATGAATGGAGTGCCAAAGACTTGATTAAACGATTGAAGCGCCGTATATTAAATACATAAAATAAGTTGACCTATAGTTTAATATATGAAATAACTAACATATGTTTGTATATGTGAAATATGAAAAAAAAAACGACTATAACGTTTTTATGACGTATAATTCTTTAACTCAAACTTAAATATCTTCAGTAAATTATTCTTAAACATTAACCAAATTTTCAAAACAGTTAGAATGAAACAAAATGTTGTTTGTATTATTTGAACAATATTTCTGACAATTAATCAAATCATTAATAATAATTTTTTACGATCATAAAAACATGCTCCAATTGCATCTCGGTACCAACTTTTCAGCGTTATCAAACTTTTAAGTTAAAATAAATGTAATAAAAAAGTAATATTTTTAAATGAGCTATAAACAATAATTTCGTGACACTTCACCGATTACAAAAACTCTTCATTAAAAAAAATAACAATAAAATAACCCTAATAATAACTTTTTTAAATGGAAAACATACTTATTATACTAATTTATTATATTCTTTTTTGTCATTTAGTTTGTTATTAAGTGGAAACACTTAATCAACTGTTTCCAGCATCCAACAATTTCACCTCGGATGTATGAAACTTTAATTTTACAATCTCTTTAAAATGATTTTTACTTTATTCAGCTTCTTAGAATAAGATGTTGCGTCTCTATAAATAACTGTGTACAGGTGGAAAAAGGTAGTTACTTTAAACTCAATATTTAGCTCAAGAAACTAAATAGCATAAAATCCTAATATTTGCAAGAATCAGGGTTTATTTAAATACACACACTTTCATAATATTAAGGCAGCTAGTGTGAATGAATAAAGTTTTATCGAAAATCCATACAACTTATTTGACATTAACTTTTATTTCATCAATATTTTTGAAAACTTACTTTTGATATCAGCATCAACTTCTATTGTACCATCAAGCGCTGATGCAAGAGGGAGATTAGACACCTAACTAAAGTATGACGAACTAATATGCATATATATATATATATATATATATATATATATATATATATATATATATATATATATATATATATATATATATATATATATATATATAAATATGTATGTATATATATATATATATATATATATATATATATATATATATATATATATATATATATTTTTTTTTTTTTTTTTTTTTTTTTCTTTGCGAGTTACAAAGTAATATTGTTTCAAGAAAAAACGGTATAAAGTTTAATCTATTCATGATTAATTTTTTTAATAACGAATTATTATATTCCATAAGCTAGTTTTAGTTATCAGGTCGGTATTTTTTTAATTAGTTAATGTTATTTTTTTTCAGCTAATTTGGAGGGATCATAATACCTAGTGGTCTAGATAATTTTGACACTTATGTTACTTTTTAAAACTTTTGTATTTCTGAGAAACATTTTCGGATGCCCAAATTTCTATTTGGATCATGAGAAGATTTCCGAAAAAATTGTTTCTTGGCAAAAAATTTGAATCCAGCGTAATCAATTTTGAAAACAGTTAAATTTTTGCTTTAATTGCTCGTAATACCCTGATCTACGCTACAGATAGAGAGAAGTATAAAATATACTAAAATATACGCACATTAGTATATGCAAGTTAACTAATCAACAAATAAGAGTCATGTTTTATTTTGCTTTTCAATTTAAATACGCAAACAAAGTTCTAAATTAAAATTAAATAGTATTTTTACTCAAATCAGAATCAATTTGAAAGCCCAAAATATTTATTATTATATACTCTTCTAATAATAAAAACATAATAGTAAAGTGATTTGAGTAAACTAAAAAGCACTTCAGCTCATTCTAATCACTTTAAAAATTAAAAATAAAATTTGCACAGCTAATTGCTTAGTTTTTAAGAATCTAAACAAACTAACACAGTGGTTCTTATCCTTTTTGAAGTCGGGGAGCAAAAATTTTGAAATCAAGGATTAAAAAAAAAAAAAAAAATACACATACCTACGACTATTATACTTCAGAAAAATGAAAAGATTTATTGTGAAACCTGAGCTTGCCGGTTTTTACAAACTTCAGTGATATTAGGCTTAATTTGAGAAATACCTACTCTCAATTCTTTATCCAAATTAGTTAGTGTTGCTTGCTTTTTATTTTTTATGTTGGTAACTATCAAGAAACTGAGTTCACACAAATGTGATGTTGAAAATTGCTACAAGATTTTAAGTGCCTTCATGGATATAGCTGAGTATTCTTCTTGCACAAAGATCCAAAAATCCTCAAGAACCATTTTGCAAAATTTTATTTTAAGTGTGCGATCCGATGATAGATTGATTAATTTTTCTTCTTCTTGGTATGACAACTTTTTTTTTGATGAATTAACTTTGGCAAAATGATTAATTATCCAGTCATATGTTTCTACGTTTAATGATGGAAAATAAAATTCAATCTTTTCTTCTAATAAAGTTAAATGCTCAGTTTCTGCTGAAATAGTATTGTCGATTGTGTTATTATTAGGAGAAGGCAGCATATCTACTTTCTTCTTCTCCAACACAGGTATTTTCCAATAAATAATTTTTTTCAGGAACGCTGTCAATTTGTCGGTTGATGTTAAAAAATTTTCTTTTCCTCCTTGAAGGCTGGGATTAACACAAGTTAAATAATTAAAAATATCAGCTAAATACGCCAACTTAGCACACCAAATATCATTTTGAAGATATTTCAAAAAATCGTCGATATTTTCCTTTTGGAAAGCAGTCATTTATTCATCCTTCAGTTATAAGAAACGACGTTACACTTTTCCTTTGGATAAATATCTCACTTCAGTATGCAAAAGCAAAGATTCGTACTTGGCTTCCATAGAGATGCAAAGATTTTTAAAGACGCGTATTATTAAAGGTCTTGATTTTATGAAGTTTACCATATTTACAACTTTGTCTGGCACAGGTTTCAATGCTACTGGTAATGTTTTGAACACCAGAGATTTTCTATGAATAAAATAGGTGGTAGATATAATATTGGCGTTTCTTTTCTTGGCGCGAATCGCAAACCTTTTAATGACCCTACCATTGATGGAGCACCGTCCGCACAAATTCCCGCACACAACTCCCATGATATTTTGAATTGTTCAAAATAGAAAGAAATAGAATCAAATACATCTTGTCCTGTCGAACGTTTGGTAAGCTAAAGACAGCATAGAAACTGATTCACTATTTCGTTTTCATGAAGGAAACGAACGAACCCTATTATATGAGCTTTTCCACTTATGTCAGTGGACTCGTCAATTTGCAGAGCAAAATGCCGTTTGGAAATCTTTTCGGCAACTGTTTTCTCAATATCATCCAACATATTCATTAATTCTATTTTTTCTTGTATCATTTGAACAAGTAATTTTCATGATTTCCTTTTTCGCTCCATCACCAAACATAATTTTAACCATTTCACAACATGCAGGTATAATTAAAGGTTCTGCTATAGTACGTGGTTTTAACTGAACAACAATAATTTTAGCAACCTTATATGACGCCAACTGTGTCTTTTCGGAAATTTTCACAGTTTTTTCAAATAAATTTACTTGTTTAGATTGCGTATCTAACAGTCATTTGAAATAATCTTTAGTTTTTGTAGCAAGGTTGGCGTGATTTGTAGAAAAGTGACTTTTCAACTTTTTGGGAACCATCGCGCTGTTGAATAGTTTTTCTCCACATACCATACAATGTGGAATGTGATATTCTTCCTCACAAATGTACGTAAATCCAAAACTTAAATATTCTTCAGAATACTGTCGATTAACTTTTTTTCTTTTAACCCAATCGTTTGTATGAGACATAATATGTGCAGCAAGAGCATTACTACCGCTTGTACTCGGTCCATTTTTAGTATTTTGTTCTTGGGAATCATTCGCTTTTCGTTTGATAAAAAATTTGTCCATTATGAGGTATTACTGTAAACACCAAAAATCATTTGGGAATTAATACAGGGCTTATTTTAATTTTTTATTTAGTCCCGGACAAAATGTCTGATTAAATTTAAGTTTATGTTTGAAGCAATTTTTTTTTAATTGCATAGCTCGGTTTATATTACAGCTGCTAAAACGTTACAATAAACTAATTTTTTATTATTAATTTAAATAAATATTTCATTATAAATTTAATAATATTATTTTTTCATAATTTTTAAAAATATTTTAGTTTTGAAAACACCTTTTAGATTCCGTTTAATAACGATTTTTATCAAACATATTAAATTTTAAAACGTTAAACGAAAGCGCGAATGTTTTTCGCTTTGAAGTCACCGATTTTAATAGTCATAGCGAATATAAAATCGGTGATTGCAAAGCTAACAACATTCGCTCAAAAAATAAATTTTAAAGTAAAAAAAACACGTTATTTTAAGTCTTCGTTGTTTGTAAAATTATTCGTTGATTTAGTTTAAAAAAATGTTATTTATACAATTTTAAATTAATCAAACTGCCTTAATAAAATATAATTTTTTTTATGGTAACTTAAATAAAATGTAATTATTGTCATCAATCTCTCGAAGTTTTATTTTGTTCTTTCTTAAGTTTAATTAGTTTTTCTTTTACTCAATAAATATTTTAATTAAATGAATATAAATGTACTTTTATTTTCTCTTGATAAGAATAAAATACAAACTAACCTAGTTTTTATTTGGTTTCCTGTAAACCGCACTTTTAATATTTATTTTCAAAATTTTGCAGTCAATGTAGGTAGATAGGTAATAAAACCCAATTATTGTAGCTTCTTACCAAAACTGTTATCATTACAGTGTAATGAAATAAGTGAGTGACACTAAATTTTGAGTTTCATATTTTTGCGGAGCACTTGCAACTACCTCGCAAAGTACCATTGCTCCGCAGAGCACCGGGTATGAGCCACTGGTATAAGGTCTGGGGTTGTTAAAGAAGTTTTCGATATTATTGAATACTCTTTATTTATTATTTTTAATATTTCATTTACAAATGGAGTTTTTCCTGACCTCTTGAAACTAGCTAAAGTGGTTCCAATATTTAAAGATGGTGATATCTCAAAAATATCTAACTATAGACCTATGTCAATACTCCTATGCTTTTTTAAAACTTAAGAGCAAATTATGCTAATAGTCTTTACAACTATCTTACAAATCACAAAGATCTAAATAATAATCAATGTGGATTTAGAAAGGGTCACTCGACATAACATGCAGTAAATAAATTAGTTAAAGAAATTTTAAACGGATTTGATAACAACCAATATACTCTTGGAGTGAATTTTGACTCTAAACTAAAAAGTTAGGAAGTATTGCTACAACTATTCTAAATAATAATACTGTTGCTGACGACACTCAAGTTTTTTATACCCTCTCTAGCATTAAGGCAATCTTTAACACTATGAATTGTTAACTTAATACCCTCAATGAATTGTTTAAAGCTAACAAACTCTCTTTGAACCTAACCAGAAGCAAATGTACTCCCTTTACTAAATCTTCTAAATCTGACACGTTGCCCTTGAAACTCCCGAAAAGAAACCACCAAGTTTCAATGAACATTCTGGGTTAAATTCATAGGAGTTTTAATTGATGAGCAAATAAGGTGGAAAGACCTTGCTAAATTAAAAGAAAATAAAATTTCATAAAGTATTGGAAAAACGTATAAAACTAGAAAAAATCTTGAATAAAAACCGCCAAAAATCTATTTACTTTTCATTTATTTATACCTAAATTAATTATTGTAACATTGCCTTGGCAAGCAATTATCTGTCAAGACTAACGTGTATCTTAAAAAAAACAAAAACAAGCAAGCCGTCATATATTTGATGCTAATAAATACACCAGTCCCAATCCACTGCTTAAAAAGCTTGGAGTGCTGAATGTTTATCAATTAAATATTTATAGTATTCTTTTATTTATGTTTAGAATAAACTCATATGCTGCAGAATATTTTTGATGACCTTTTCTTTAGCATATATTATAAATCTCAAACAAAGCGTTTGTTGTTTAAATAACAGGTTCCCAAAGATTTGTTAAAACAATCTCAATTCTCAATAGCTTACCGAGGGTCACAATTGCTGAACTCCTTTTTCCAAACTAATAGTTCAAACTTTTAAAAGTATCTTAAAAAACAATTACTTGATCGCAAGTATTACTTCCTTTTAATTATTAATTTATTCTCTTTTATTTTTCAACTTTTCTTTTTGTTTAAAAGCGGTATCACCCTTCACATCATTACTTATTTTTAAATTTTATTTATTTATTTTTATTTTAAGTTGTATTTTATTTATATTTATTGTATTTAGATAAAAAAAGAAGAGTAACACTTTTTATTTAATAGAATTTGGTATTTTTTTACTGATATTGTAATATATTTTTTTATATAATAGTATATTATATATTTAATTTGTAAATGATACAACGGTGCTAGATGATATGACTTTTGTCGTCTGCCTGTTCCCATCACTTCTTAACTAAAAAATATTGTTAATAAAATATTATGAAGACAATAAATCATATCAAAACAGAGAAAAAAAAATAGTAGTCAGTTAATAAATAGTAGTCAAGGATTACTACCTAGTAATTTTTTCAATTAAAAAGTAAAAAAAAAACAACTTTTTTAAGGACAAAAACATAAAAGCAGCAGCGTACTAACTAACTTTCTTTCAAGTGATTGATGAGTTTAATTTTCTGTCATGGTAGTTGTCATTTATAGATAACGTTTTTGGGTGCATTCAGTCGATTATCCTATGGCATTCTTTGCAAAGTTTAGTCGCTCTATAAGCGTGCCAACTTGTCATTTATACTCCTAGTTTTGAATTCTATGCTTCTTTTTAAAAAATTTTTTCTTGTTTTCCCAATAGAAATTTCTTCGCACTAACACATGGCCTTGTAAACCCCAGGATGTACAAAGTTACGTGTTTCTAACTTACTTTCAGTAATATATATTTTTTAGAAATATGTCAACGATTGCCCTGCTATATTTGAATAATTTGAAAAAAATAACAAATTCTTTTGTTATATAAAATTAACAAGACTGTAATAGTGAGTACACGCCAGAGGTTAAAAATAATGAGAGATTCTGAAAAGGCATCAGAGAAAATCTGCTTCGAAAAAATAATAAAAATGATATTTATTTTATAATTGATATGTTTGTTAAAAACGGTCCTAAGGAGCCAGATCTAGGAACAATTCTCACAAAGCACCTTTTTAGTATCAACGATCTTAACAATAAATTTACTTAAAAAATAAAAAAACCATGTTGCAATAAAACTATTTTGGCTACCAATACTTGTGCCGAAATTATGCAAAGCACTAAAAACAGAGAATATCAAAGTATTTTCTATTATACCTCCTAATTTAAAAGCCTTTCTTTTTAACAACAAATCAAGGTTAGGAATAAATAGCATTTCTGAGGTGCGCATGCTTAAGTGATTGTTTAAAAAAATTTATTTACGGAAAATAAGAAAAAAAACATTACAATAAAGATAGAACTCCAAACTAATACCATGAATGGTAAAAAGCATGCTTTAGGAGCAACTGAACATTGCAATAAACGCCTTGGAATATTCAACTGGCTGCAGCCAAAAATGTTATCTATAATTGCCAGATATCATAAGAAAGTAATGGAATTTCAGGATTTTAAACAAACGTCATTACTACTGAACAACAATAGTGGGGTAAAGGTATCCAACTTCAAGTAGTTGGATACCATTATTTAAGAAAATCTTAAAAAAAAAAGAAAACAACTTTTAATGACGATGTCTTTTCAGATCGGTTCCATTTGTGAATCAAATACCCCTTGCAGCAATTTATACTGTCGAGATGTATGTTTAACAAATGATCAAAGTTTAGATTAAAGTTACATCTGTATTGGTAATTAATAAAAATTAACTGACTTTGATGCCGCAATATATAAATTTAACAAATTTAACATAAATGTTAAGTACTAACTATATTAAAATTCACAGTTCTTGTTAACTTTGCATCGTTTAGTTGATTTGTATTTACTTAAATGTTTTTTAATATTTAACATTAAATAATAATTTAAAAACCTATTAATGGATGATTGTTATTGTAAAAGCTGTTCCCTAAGTTGAAGTATATAGGTACAAATGATTTTTATAATAGAACTTCTTTAATACTTTAGTTTTTTTTTTCATTTCTTTCCATTAGTTCTTTATGATTAAGATTTAATGGATCAAAATCCTATTTAATTTCCGCTAGTAAATTCTATAACTTTGAATAGCATACAATAAATTTTATAAGTAATATAAAATTTACCTATTTATAGTAAATACTAGGTAATCATAAAGCCGGTAATTATAAAAACTTGTCAGTAAATATACTCTATCAAAATTACAAAGAATCGGATTGTTGCATTTTTACAAAGTTGTGCTACTTTCCCAAACACTTAGGCTTTTTAAAGACAATTTAAGGCGTACCTAGCTTTATGCTGTGGTAACTTATTTTGCAACCTAACTAAATTTAAATTTTCACAGACATTCGAAATTTAATATGCAGTATTATGACATATTTTTTTATAAATATATAATCAGTTTAAGATTTTTGATATAATTCATATTTTTTGACACATGCATATGCATGTGTCAAAAAATATGAACTAAATCTAAAATCTTAACAAGTAAAAATAGCTATTGTAAAACACACCACTTTACAAAAAGGTTCACGGTTAGGTTGCTTAAAAGTCAAATACTTATAGCAAAATTTATAAATTTTATACCTATGTACTTTGTTTTTTTTTTAAATTAGATTATTCAAACTTTTGTGAAAGTTACTCCTTGTGGTATTATGCAAACAGGTTAAGAAGTATGTTATTCTTTTTTTTTTTTAAAAAGAAAATTTAAGTTGCTTAATTTAATAGTTTAAATTCTCTATATAACCTGAAGACTAACGTCTCTAAAATTTAACAAAATAGAATTTCTAAATTGCTGCCGCACAAAGTTGAAAAGTTTAAATAACATTTAAAAATTGCCAAAAACACATTCTAAAATAAACTGATTATATATTTATACAAAACAAACAACAAAATGAACACACACATGCAAACTAAAAACTACTTTTTTTAGTTTTGTAGAAAGTAATGATGCATCAAGACAGGCTATTATCATCTACATGGGGTGCAACTTAAATGGCAAGATATGGTATTGATGGCGATGAAGAAACTTATGCAATAACTGCTAGTAGCAGGACTACACATTGGTTTAAATTGGATTTGAGTTACGTTTATCAAATTACGCAAATTGTTGTTTACAATCGAAAGATATATTGTCCAGATTATAGAATAACTGGTAACAAACTTTTTGTCAATGTTTACGATCAACACATAAATATTCCTGAAATTGCTGTATTGACTTCCGATTCAAAGCACACATTCACTGGCTTATTTATTGGTAGATATGTTTTTGTTATTAGAGATTCCAATGATTTACTTCAAGTAGCAGAAGTTAATGTTTTTGTATAACACTGTCAACAAATGTTTGAAATTTTAAGGTTTTACTTTCAAAATTACAACACTTTATTAACACTTCAAGTTTTTTTTTTTTTAACATTTATTACCTGCAATATTTTTTACTACACGCGACATTTTTGTAATGGTTTTATTGCTGTCTCTATAAAATTTTTTTCAAATGTTATTCAGAATATTGTATCAAGTTAAACTCGGATTGGTGTTTTATTTATTTAAACCCCAGTATTAGTTATAAGTAACTTGCAGTAGGTTAGTAGTGATGCGTTAAAAAATGTAATAAAAATTTTTGTTACAAATAAATTGGAACATTGTTTTTAAAAAGAACTTTTTAAAAAATATTTTTTTAAAAAATGAGCACTTAAAAACAGCAATATACGTATACACTGTATATAATACAGTGCAAAGGAATTTATTTATGATTAATTTAATTGAGATTAAAGGTTTTTAAATAAGCATAGCAAAGTTAATGGTAAAAACTAAAGGTAGTTGTTTGTTGATTGAATATTTTTTTAAATTTTTTTACTTTCATGTTTTATGTTAGACTATTTTTTAACATTGTGCGTATGTTAGGTTTTCAGATATCCATAAGGATAACTGTGGATAGGGGCAAGTCAGGAAACTAAAATATCTTAAAAACTACGAATCGGAGGACGAAACATCTAATGAATAAAAGTGATGAAGTTAAAATGATAAAACCACGCTTCAAAAAGCTTAAAAAAAGCTAAATAAATGAACATTGTTTTTGAGGAATTTGTTCTTGTTTAACGGATGTAAGTTGTCCGTTTGCATGTTTTAAAGATTGAATTGTCTTTATTTACCAGTTTTTGACTTTGTTTTTGCTGTTAGCCAAAATTCTTTGTATTTTATAAGTTCCATTTTAATAAATAGAATTGATGAAAACATTATCGTCATAAAACTTTAAACTTAATAATTTTGCTAAAACATTATTTACTTTAGACAAAACAAGTAAGATCAAATTAAAAAATCAAGCAATGAAACTCAAAAAAATACGAAAACTATTATATAGTAAATTCTAATTTATTGCTTTTTTTTTCATTCAAAAGGTTTTTTTAGTAGATGTTTTTTAAATATTTTTAATAATTTTTTAAAATTATTTTGCAACGAACAAAGTGATAATGAAAAAAAGAAAAATTTTGTATCAAACTTTTTTTATCAAAAGCTTACAGTTCATGTTAATTTTACAAGTTTTAAACTTATTCACTCTATAAAAATGACAGCATTGCGATTACCTAATTTAATATCGCATTTGTAACTAAGTCCCCCGTTCCCGATTTCTCGTCAAATTACCGAAATTTACCGCTTTACCGAAATTAATCGATTTGCAGTAACGCCGGTGCTTAAATTGATCATCAAAAGTTAATTGTTGATAATTTGTTTCATTGGTGTTTAAAAAAATATTGATTAGTCTGCAAGTTGTATTATAAACATACAACTTTGTTTTATAATAATATAACTGTTTCATACCTTCTATATTAAAACTATAACTTTTTTATTCAAAATAGAGTACACGTAATGAGTAGTTACTCATTCGTGTTTTTAATCAGGCATTTACAAACTAAATGCTTTTTTTTACAAGTTATTTTTGTAATTGCTTTATATACCAGGTTTCCGGCCCCAGCTAAAAACGAGACTTTTGCAAACTGGCCACGGCCCCGGCAAAATTAGAAAATTTAGTTGGTAGCCGAGGCTAGAAAACATGTTATAATAGTTTTTATATATTATAGTTTTCTTCTTACATATATTATTTATCAAATACTGGCATATACTTATATATTCTTAAACTCTAGTTTAGTTGAAACAAAGTTGAAAGCAACCACTAATAAGTTATGTTAATCACTGTGAGTCTCTTTAAAATACATGATATGTTTAAAAGGCTAGAAAACGGTTAACTGAAGATCTAAAAGGTTTTAAGTTATATAAAATAGGAAAACTAAAAGATGGGTAAGAGTTATAAAGTTAGTTTTGATGTGCAAGTCAAAAAACTGGATTATTACTAGTTTTTATAGCATGAAAGGACAAATACAGTAAAAGAATGCAGCTTGTTGAATTAAAAGCAAGGCAAGAATGAGTTTTGGTTTATCATAATAGAGATAATAGCTCGTTTGAGTAACGACCATGATGATGGTATTCGTAGAAAAAAGAAAAAAATTTAATGTGAAAACAATGGGAGAGTCTCTTAAACTTGATAAATAAATGTGTAAATTTATTTGGACCTGCTTTATCTACAAAGCTTAATACACTCTCCCATATTTGTAAATTTAATCATCTTTCAATTTACTACAAATACTATCATGGTTGGTACACAAACAAACAATCCTTTTTATTACGATAAACCAAAACTTATTTTTGATCCACCTTGGGGCTTCTAGTGTTAAAGTTACTCAAAATTAAGAAGAGAGTAGATCTTCAAAAATAGCTTTAATACTGTATTTAGTTTTGGAGAACACTTTTTTAAAAAAATGCGGAAAATCTTGTCGGAAGAACAGATTGTAAAAATAGTTAGTTGTGAAATAGCTTTAGCATTGGAAGCCGGAAAGATTTGGATTTTAACAATGAGTTAGTCTGTTTAACCAGTTTGATAGAAAGAACATGGCCATTAGATTCATGATTGAAGTTAGAATAAAAAAAAATTCTAAATTAATCTGCTCTTTTATAGGAATAAGTAAAAAAAAACATACCAATGAAAAATTAGACCACGATAAGATTCACATTTGTGCATACAAAATATGGGTATAACATATATGTTTTCTACTTACAAAGATGCTAGAATACATTATTCTTACATTTTTTTTTTAACTTTAGAATATAACTGGTCAACTAGCTAGCACAGTTGCTTTGATAAAACGTTAGAACAATGTTGCACTTTGCGTTGGCCCAATACCGACCGTCAACGTTGTTTTTTTGTTATTTCCGTTACAAATGCAAAGTCACTAACAACTAAAAAACAAAGTTAGCCCAACGTTGTATTTTAAGTTAGCAAAGCGTAATATTTTACGTTGGTTTAACGTAAGTTGAATTTTAACGTTACGCAACTCTATATTTAACCTTTATCGGAACTATGTTTATTTTTTTTTATACTTCTATTAACATGTAAATATTTCAACCATTTTGATGAACTAAGATGTATTGCATTTATTACGTGATCTGGCTATTTGCCTTACTGGCGCCTTCATATGTGCACAAGGTAATATAAAATATAAAACGAATTAGAAATAAAAAACCCTTTAAAAAAATGTCCTTAATGGGCTAAAACAAAGACTTCCACATCTATAAAAAAGAAAATAAAAAGTAAATAAAATAAAAATTCTATTGGACCTACTTAAACCAGTTCAACGTGTAAACGAATAGTTTAAAACTTATACTGTCAAAAAAAAATAAAACCTGTTTTACAAAAAATATCTTTCTGATATATATATATATATATATATATATATATATATATATATATATATATATATATATATATATATATATATATATATATATATATATATATATATATATATATATATATATATATATATATACAGTAGATAAAAAGTATGTTATTAAGAAAAAATACTGAGAGAGTATTGAATTAAAAAAGAAAAGAAAAGAAAATTAAAAAAAAAAATTGTTGTTCTAAAATAATAAGTAAATCAGCAACAAGGCTTAAAACTCCTTCTCTAAAAATTTTTTAAAGAAATATTCTTTATATTTTGGAATATCTTTATTTGGAATAAGGATATTCCTAAGGATAAACTTGATCAAAAATATTTAATAAAAGCAAAATCAAAGACTGCACCTTTTTACATTTATACATCATATGGTAAAAGGTTTCGTCTTTAGTTTTCCATTGTGGACATAATTTGTCATTTCTTAATTTTCTAATAAAACTACTTTCATTTTATGGTAATAGAAAGTGCGCAATTCCAAAACAACATTTCATTTGCTTTGTTATTTGTGTTTATTTGGTTATTTTTTAGGAAAAACAAATTCCATTTGTTTTCAAAGATTGTTTGCATACTTTGGCAATCGCTTGATGCCCAGAGATTATACTTATAAGCAATAATTTTTTTCATACTTTTCTTTCCGCTCCAATAAATAAAAGGGCGCTTTATTAAAATCATATTTTTGTCCTTCGTTTAAAACTTTATTTATCCAAATTTTTGGGAATGCGGTTGTAAAATTATTGCGATCTCAGTCAAACTAATTAAAAAATGGTTTAAAAATCCGTGCTGAAAAATTTTTGTTATGTCCCCTCCAAGAGCAATATCACTAATAATCCTTACCTTTTTAGGGGTCAAACATTTATTTTTTTTTAATTTTCAAGGTGTTTTTAAAAAGAGGTTGACTTAATATTTCCTTTTTTTCTACTATGGGTACCCTGTTATCTTGTTAAATTTTATAAAAGTTGTCTTTAAAAGGGCAGGAGTACCTTAACTTTGTTTGGATTTGTTTCAAAAATAAATTTATTTAGATTTAATTTTTTATGTCAAGTATTGAGTATGTGGATCATAACTTTTTTCTATGGGTCTTCTAAGTTTTAATTTTGAACTTTTAAAACCAAATGCGTTTGTATTGCTTTAAGTTTTCTTGTATGGTTTTTCACTCCAATGCACCCGTTTTTTATTTTCTGCTATGTTTTTATTCTTTTCTTAGTCTTAGAACTTTATCAACCAAAATAAATTTTTTTATTTTAGCCTCCATTTTAGATAAAATGTTTTTATGGAAATAGGAACAATAAAAGCCAAGTGTACAACTTGAGGGATTGCCGTTGTATTAACATTAGTTTTTTGCCTTTTAGGAATAAATCATACTTTTCCAGTTTCTTTAAAGCGTTTTCCATTTTCAAAAAGGGTTCTTTCCAATTTATTTAAATAGTAAACTTTATGGTTTTGCAAAAAAGTACATTAAGGCTTTTAAATGACTTTTTATCCCAGGTAAAGTTTTGAAACTGTTTTTTTTCTGAAAACTTGTTTCTTCCAAACCAAATGCCTTGACATTTTGATAAATTAGGTATAAAACTTGTTGTTCCATAATTAAGGTTTAGAGCTTTACCTATATTTTAAATAGAAACACCACCGCATAAATAAAAATAAGTATCGTCGGCATATTGTTGAATATTTGTTTCTTTTTGCGTATAGATATTCTTTTTATGTTTTCGTTTTGCTTTATACATGTTGAAAAAATTTCTCCTTGCATGATGTATAAAATCATGGATAAGGGACAACCTCGCCTTACTCCTCTCAAAATATTTTTGACTTGCGAAAGTTCTCCTTTTATTTTTATTTTTGGGTTTATATTTTTATAAGGTATTTTTATCCAATTTACAACATTTTAATCAAAACCAAAATGTTCAAGACTTTTACATGAAAAACATCTGTCAACTCGGTTAAAAGCTTTTACCTTATATATGGAGAGAATGCACGCATCAAAGTTTTCTCTATTAGCAATGCTAATATGTCCCTAGTATAACTTAAGTCGTTGTTCATAGTTTTATTTTTAATGCGCGCTCTTTGATTCCTATTTATTTTTTTATACCATAATATTTTATAAACAATCATAAATAAGGTTAGGTGTCACTCATATAGCTATAAACTAGTCAATGGAGTGAGACCAAAAAATATAAAAAAAAGCTAAAAAAAAAAATAACATTAATAATAATGTGAATAAAAAAGCAAATAGTAACTATATTATGATAACTTTACAAAACATTAAAACTAATGACAAAGACAATGGTAAAAATAATTATAGTAAAGTTTATAACCACGTCAGAAATTAATAAAATAAACATAACAATTGCAAAAATTGGGGAAATAACCATAAAAACTATTACTAAAATAGAATCACTATCACTATCATTATAAATAATATTAATAAGATTTAAAAAACAAAGATAAATTAATGATAATAATTATATTAGTAGAGTTATAAAATAAAAGTAATAATAGTTCTATAAATACAGAATATAAAAAAAGCAATAATAATAAAAAATTAATATTCAATAAATATATGCTCAAATATAAGTTTCTTAATTTGGTTTCGATTGAGAAGAAGAATGTTAGTAATAAAAGGGTATTTAGTTAAAATCTTTTTTTTTTTCCAAATGGTATTATCTGGTTTCAGTTAGAAATACATTGATGTTTAATAGAAAGCTTGCCATATTTGATGGTGTTGAAAAAGGAAGTGTGCAAGTTAAAAATTTCAGTATTTCGAGTGTAATATTTGTGTGTCACTTGTTTTAATAAAAAAATTATTGAACAAATTTGATAGTTTTTTTTGAAGAAAATCAATAACAAAGAGGCAATTATAAAGCTTTACAAGATCTTGAAATTTAAAAATTTTTAATTCAGAAAACCTATTTTCTGTCTTAGATCGTAAGGGAAAAAATGTCATAATTCTTAAAGAAGTGCGTTGTAAACTGTTTATACGATGTAATAAAAAATTTCCTTTTTGATCCCAAACAGTGCAACAATAACTTAGATGTGAGGAGTACAAGGAATAGTAAATTGATATTAAAACATATTGGGGAACATGGTGTCGTAATAATTACATCATATTATTGGCACGTGAGAGTTTCTTATTTAATTGAATTAGTTGATAGTACCATGAAATGTTTTTGTCAAGAAATGTCCCAAGGTATTTTTTTTATTTAGAAAAGTTTTAACCATTTATTCTAATTTTCACATTACTATGATCAATTTATTTTCATATTATTACTATCAATCTATTTTTTTAGAGGGTGAAAATTAATAAATTCAGTTTTATTGATACTTAGAAAAAAACGGTTACTATTTAACCAATGACACAAAGATATCCAATCTGAATTAACTTTTTTACAAAGCTGCGCGAGTGATTTATTTATGCATAGAAGATTAGTGTCGTCTGCGGAATAATGAAACATTCGAATTTTCTATAGAGTGAGGCAGATCGTTAATATATATTAAAAACAGTAAATGTCCTAGAACAGATTTCTGTAATTAATACATTAAATTAAAGTAATTATTATATTATATTAATACATTATATTAAAGTTATTAATATGGTGTACATGTGGTGCACCATACTTAATAACTTTACATGTGGATTAAAACCCATTAATCGAGACAAACTGAGTACGATTCTTATTATAGGATAAAAACGAATCATTAGCATTACCCCGTATACCATAATGATACCTTTTTCAGTTAAAATCTTATGGTTAACTGTATCAAATGTTTTTTGGAGATCAATAAAGACGCCACAGGCAAAAGAACCACTATCAATTGCACCACGAATCATTTCAGTAATGCTAATAAGTGCATGAGAAGTAAAGTGTTTTAAACAAAACCCAAACTGACGGCCATAGAGACGCCTAGAATTATCAAGAAAGTGATTGATACGAGAACACATTAATTTTTCAAAAATTTTGCTGATAATTGATAATAATGATACTGGTCTATAGTTATTGCAGTCACGTTATGAGTCCTTTTTATGGATTGGTTTAACAGATGCAGTTTTTATGATATTAGGTAATACACCAGTTGCTAGTGAGAGATTAAATAGTTTTGAAAGAACCGAGGAAATATTTTATTTGGTAATATTTTTATCAGTCTGTTGGCAACTGTTTTAGTTAATATATTATAATCAACGTTAGTCGGTGATATTGGTTTCCGAGTTCTTATTTTATTTTTGTGTTCTTTTTTAAAATTACATGTAACTTATTTTTGTGAGGAAGTCAATTTGCCTGTGCTTAATGCGTTATTTAGAGTTCCTGTTAGATCTTTACTTAATTATTTTTTTTTTTTGTAAAATTCTATTGTGAGACCATCTCATCCAGGCGATTTATTACTTTCCATTTGAGACAATGTTGTTTTACCGACTCTAAATATTTTTTTTGTCAAAAAATAATTTTCGCGTGCTGTCACTTTTCTGACTTTAGCATTGTTTAAAAGTAATTTCGAGAATCATTATCATTTATTTTTAACTAATGGAGTTTTTCATAAAAATTTTGAATTCTAAAATAATCGCTTCGGGCTTAGTAATTGTTTTGCCACTTTTATTACTGATTTCTAAAACAATTTGACTAAAAAGTTGAAACAACGTTGATAAAACGTTAAAATTTTAGGTTGACGAATGGTTATTTTTTTGTAAAAATGGAAACGAAGATCTGCTTTGAAAGCAAACGTTATGTTAAAGTTGAATAGAAACAAAAAAGCAACATCAGTTTTAAGTTTAGCGTCAATTCAACGAACTTACATACGAGTTTATAAACCTTTAAAATAAAGCTGCTTTTTAAACCCATAAAATATTTATTTTTTTGTACAAAATTGTGTTGTTGTGAGTTAGAAAAGAAACAATAATTTTTCATAAACTTATGATAGCTGTCATAGTACATCATCTTATGTTATTGTGCTCCACATCTTCTTCTCAATTGTTACACCTTTCACTTATTATTATTATTATTACTGTTGTTATTATATATGTATATATATATATATATATATATATATATATATATATATATATATATATATTTCCTTTTTTTTTTTAACTTTGAATTGCGAAAAATATTTTTTGTTGGTATTTGAGGTGCCCATTTGCAAAACTAAGTAAGACCGAGAAAACTGATTTTGAAAAATTGATGAAAAACTGACTTATTAATAGTTGTGTATCAACAGAAATTGGTATTTACATTGCCTTTTATTAGAACAAGAAAACCTTAAATTATTCTAACATTTAAATTATTAATAGATATCCGTATAAAGAATGTGGGGAAAACTCAATATTTTGCATATCTTTAAATATGATCTTTAGATGATAATTTTAAATATGATCTTCAAATGATATGGTTAGAAATTATTAAGTTTAAAAATATGACTATTAAGCTAATTGATGTATATAAAATATATGAAAATACTCAAAATTTTGCAGTTACTTAAATGTAATATTTAAATGATAAGGTTAATTATGATCTTTTAATGATAAAGTTAGGTTTTTTAATCTCAAAAATCTGATTACCAAATTAATTAATTTTTAAGATTCACTGTTAAGGTCACACTGTTATATTATGCATAATACAACATTATTTTTTTTTGTTAAAATATAAATACTTATTAGATAATAATAATAGTTCAGTTAGCCTTCACATTTGTAAAGGCTAACTTGACTGCACTTTTATTATATTCTTTTTTTTATATTCTATAAATCTTAATTATATAAATTTTTTGAATTTTGCTGAGACATTGCCCATGTATACCAAGAATGAATTAGAAAACTACGTTGGAGATGTCCTGAAAAGAACGCGAATAGAAAAGGCGTCTATAACCGTGAGAAACTAAACCTCGACAGCAGTATTTATAATATTTTTTAGATCTGTTATCTGAAATATGTTTTAATCTTGTGTATACTTTTAATTTTGTGTTTTAAAAGACGTTCTGAACGTATTTTAAACCTTTAAAAGACGTTTAAAACATCTTTTGAACGTTAAAAAGACGCATTTTCAAGACCAATTTTAGCGTCCGTGGCACAGTAGTTAAAGCGCTTGCTTTAGAAGCAGGTGATCAAGGTTTAAAACGAGCTCAGGATTTATTATAGCGTCACGGTAAGGAAGAAGGCGTGAACTTCCTAGTTAAATCCACTTCCGCGGTGCTATGTGACAAGACTGTTATGTCTTCTTTGGACACCTAAATAACAAAATTAAAAAAAAAAAAAAATCGACTTTACGAAAAGTTTTATTTAAGTTTTTTTACAATGTATTTAGATCGTCCTGAAAGGACATCATTGAGCGTTTAATCTAAAATCAGAATAGAACGCGTCCGAAACCTTCCTTCAAAACGTTCATTTTACGTCCCGTGCTTGCTGGGAATC
Source organism: Hydra vulgaris (assembly GCF_038396675.1). Lineage (NCBI taxonomy): Eukaryota > Metazoa > Cnidaria > Hydrozoa > Anthoathecata > Hydridae > Hydra > Hydra vulgaris. The sequence continues at coordinate 34,899,257 of NC_088929.1, forward strand.
ACTTTTCTTTTACTTCAGCGAACAATTTTTTTCAAAAAGCGACAGTTTCTCTAAAATAGTCTTCATTAACGAACGTATTCATGTTTTTGGGTCAGTACGATTTCTTTAAAACTCTTACTTTGTCTTTATATTTCTGAAGATTTATTATCATAGTCCTTGGTCGTCAATTGTTTTTTCTTTCAGTGCAACGAGCTCTCTCAACTTCAACATCTTTCAGTCCAAATTTTTTGGAGAAAAATGCTGCAATTTTTTTGGTATCCCCCATGACTTTTTATTATTTTTGTAAATTTCATCAATCCTAAGATTGTTTCAGGGTCTTGATCTTATGGGTTTCTTTGCTTTACTATTAATGTATTATCTATGTTCTTTTTATATATAGATACTTGTTGTTAGTAATTATTTTTTAGTCAATATTTCCTTTATTAAAATTAAAACTTACGTTTATATCTTCTAATTTTTTTAATAATTTATACTACTTGCATTTTCATCATCATTTTTCATTACTTTTTTAAATCTGTCGTTTATTATTTTGGTTTTAGTGCCAATAATATCGAGAACAGCTTTTTTTTACCTAAGAAACATTTTTTCCGTTTCCTTCTTTTTCTTTAAGCATTTTTTTTAAAAGTTTCTTTATTTCTGGAAACTCAGCTAACAATTAATGTCCAAGAAACGTTGCCACAACTTTCATTTAGTTTCGCTTAACGTTTGCTGTAAACGTTACATAAACCAACTTTTGTTAACTCCGAGTTACAGTTCTTGAACGTTCAGTACGAACGTTCAAATAACAAACAGCAAATGCTTATTTAACGTTCGCTGCAACGTTATATTAATAGCTCTTCAACGTTTACCTCACGCAATACCAACCACGTAAGTTTACCCAAAACTTTTTTTTTCTAGTTTTAAAACGAATAAATACATAGATTTAGACGGACTTTCTGTTTAAACCGACATTTGCTAGTTTTTGTGTTTTGTAATGCTTTTTTGAACATACTTAAGACTTGTTTACTTACCAGTTGTTAAATAAGTACTCAAATAAAAAATCGCTTTTACTTTACAACAAATTCACCATGTCTTACTGAATTACACCATACCAAGCATATTAAACAGTCCATGATTTAAATATTACATTTTAACAATTAGGCAGACAATAAACAAAATTAATACAAAATAGAAATGCAATGAAAAAGCTTATTTATAATCAACAGCAAGTGCTTTAAAAGGACACTAACAACAATTTACATCACCCTAAGTTAAATTTGCTTACAAAACTAAGCATAATTTTATATACAACCTAAGTTAAACTATGCTTGCATAAAAAATAAACACGTTTTGTTATTAAAATTTTATTTTTATTAAAAACAAAAAGCACTATGTGCTTTTGATAAACAATTTAGTTTTATTTACGTAAAATTTGAATGTGCCATTTACAAAAAAATTAAACTGTAACAAACTGTCAATTTCACATAAAAACAATTTTATATATGAACCACTGAAAAAGACATCTCAAAACCTTATGCAAACTACAATAAGTGAACATTTTATTAACTAATAGTTTGGTAGGATTTATAAAACAACGCTGAAACAGGAAACTGCATTTTCCAAGTCAAGCAAATTGTCTAAATTACCGACTTCGAGGCGACCTAGTATTTGTAACGAACTTTTATTTATTCCAGATAAACCTATTGCATAATAGATTCGTAATAAATATCTGAATAGCTAATTATTTTTATCGGAACCAAATTTTTAACTAAATTTGAATAAAAATTTTTATCAGAATCTTTTTTTCATAGTTGCAATAACTTGAAAACAACTGTTGCCTAATAATTACACCATCAACGGTACAACATGAAGTTGTTTTTTCAAAACAACCAATTTTTGGTATCGTAGTGGCTGTGATTGTTATTTTGTCGCAAAGGTGGCTAAGGGGTTGCTTGGCCGCCATCCACTTTGGTCTGTATATCTGATAATGCATATTTTTCCGCTTCATTTTAACTATATTCAAGTATGAAAGCATAATATATTAAGTTTAAAACAGAACTAAACAGGACTAATATTCATATTTGTTAGAGTCAACTGGACAAATTTGACAAGTTCGACTAATAACAGATACTATTTTAACATAACAAGGCAATAAACAAAAACAAGAGTACCTTCTTCATGTAAAGCACTTGTGTATCTATATATAAACACGACTAATATTGTTATTTGTTACAGTCGACTAGACGAATCTGACAAAAACAAATATTAACTTATACGTGCTTCTCAGAGTTAACTAGTCAAAAAGTTAGAATATTAGTCATGTTTGTAACACAATATATAATATGTGTATAATTAAGTAAACTTGTATTTAAATTATATACATATTTAATTCGTATATAATTTAAATATATATTATACTATCAAATACTAATAAATAATAATACATTATTAATCCTATAAAACCATACGTTTTATTTAGAAAGTTGAAACATCTCGTTCAAAATATTTAACTTAAAATAATCGATGACATTATAAATGGGCTATGCATCTGCTCACATTTAATTTCTTTAGTGAGATAGTTAGACCTAATTTAACTACAAATACTAGTCAACAAGAACAATAACAACAATGTATTAACAAGTAAATATACACTGGTTTTTAAATAATATAACATCAGCTCTCATATAATCTGGTCTTACTCTCTCACTCTCATATAACCTAGTTAAAATGAGAAGAGCGACCTTGTAGGGGGAACCGGGGCACGTTGGCCCACGGGGTAGGTTAACTCATTCGAGTTTATTCAAAGGCTAGATGCTTTAACGAGCTGGAAATCTAAGTGAAGGTTGTTAGTATTTCAATCCTTTTGTCAAAAAAATATCATATTTATCGGACCATATTTGAGTGTGTAATGCCGTTTTAATAATTTTTCATGCATCAAAGTAAATTTTGAAAAACTAACGTTTTTATACTCACAAACGTTTGACAGTACAGCATTATTTAAATGCAATATTTAAAAGTTATAGTGTAAGGATTGTTTCTGTATATAATGTTCCACAAAATTAGTTGACAGTTTAAGGCGAAAGTTGTTCATACTCTAAACATGACCATGGGGCAGATTGGCACGATGCAACCGGGCACGTCAGCCATGTGGCCAACTTGCCCCATAGATTTTTAAAATAATTCGGGTAAATTTGTGACGGAAAAACTGTTTTTGTTATAAAAGTATCAAAACTTGTAAAACATATTAGATCAGAAATTAGCCTCATAAACAAATTGGCATTTGTTTTTATACTTTTTTTTGGGTTGTATAAGTCGATTATAAGAAAATATCACATGAATACATAAGATTTAAATTTAAATAAATTATCTTATTATAAATTGTAATTTAATCTTAGATTTACATATGTCTAAACTTAAACATTGTATATATTCATATATTTTTATTATATATATTATTTAACGTATAATATAACTTATATATGTAAATTTAATTAATATTTAAACTTTTACATACTAGTTATACTTACATATATAAATTTAATACTTTATACATAATACACAACTTTTCATGCTTAACACTTAAATTTGTATATGATGTATAAATTTAATATGGCATGAGTTATGTAAATTATTAATGATTAAAAGTAAATAAGTACTTTAAAAAAGAAAAATATAAAATGTAATTTTTTAAATATATAAGTATGCCGGTATATAAATAATTAAATAAAAAAGAAATAGTTAAATATAAAACACGTAATAAAGTAATGTACTTTTGGTTTTTGCATTTTTTTTAGACCTACCTAAAAATGGAACGAAATTATATTTGCAAGTCACAACGTGGAAAAGTGTCAGAAGAAACAATGTTAATGGCAGTGATACAAGTTACAAAATATAAAAGATCAATTAGAGCAGTTAGTAGAGAATTTAATATACCTCGTAAGACTCTAGGAAGATATTGCATATCTAATAGGTTGCCATCTACATCTAATACTTCAGTTTAAACTGAAGTAGAACTTGATTGCCAAGTTAATCTTTTAAATTCTAACCATGATAACAAACTTGAGTTTGATGTTACTGCAACAGTACATAAACCTAATGCAGAACATACGCCTAATAATGCAGCTAGAGGGAGAGATTTACTATCACCTAAATTAGATAAAAAAAACCTGGCACAAGTTTGCTATGCCAAAAGATTTCAGATATTTATATTTTCTCCAACAAATTTGAATATAGTTTAGTATTATAATTTATTTAAACATTTAATAAGATGCTTCAATATAAAATACTGCTTTGATATAATTATAATTTTAAATTTTTTTAGAGATTGGGACAGATACCTAATATGATTTTAATGTTTATGTCTAATGGTAATATATATTATATATTTCTATAGGTATTTGAAACTGAGCAGGAAGTTTTGCTTGAAGAATACCTAATGAAAGTAAGTGATATTTACTTTGGTCTTTTTCCTAAAGAAGTTCGACGGTTTGTTATACATATGCTGTTGCTTGTAGCAGGAAAACTCCTCACTCATGAAAAGATCTTCAATCTGCTGGTAGTGATTGGTTCTCCGGATTCTTAAAAAGGCATCCGAAGCTTTCTATTCGCTCTCCTTAAGCAACAAGTTTAGCTCGATGCACAAGTTTTAATAAATATAATATAAAGTTATTTTTTGTTAACTTAAGCAATATTTTGAATAGGTTAAAAGTAAGTGTTTCAGACATTTGGAACATTGATGAGACTGGAATCACAAGTGCAGCGGCCTGATCGTGTTTTTGCACTTTGAGGCTTTCGCCAGATAGTTCGTGTAACATCAGCAGAAAGAGGAGCATTAGAGACTATAGCTTTGGTGGTTAGTGCGATTGGCAATAGCATACCTCCATATTTTATTTTTCCCAGAGTTAACTTTAAATCTCACTTTATTCGTGACGCACCAAAAAGATGTGATGGATTAGCACATTCTTCAGGATGGATGACAGAGACAAATTTTCTTAAATATATCAAACATTTTTCTATCCATGCACGTTGTTCCAATGATCGCCCTTGTCTGGTATTGATTGACAGCCACAGCTCTCATCTTGATGCAGCAGTGCTTGACTTTTGTAAAGAAAATGATATCACACTTTTATCTTTTCCAGCATACTGTAGTTATAAATTACAACCATTAGATAGAAGTGTTTAAGGTCCTTTTAAAAAGTTTGTGAACTCAGCATGTGATGCATGGGTTACTGTAAACAAACGACCTATGACTATCTATGACATACCTTGTATCGTAAAAACAGCACTTCATAATGCTATAACTCCAAGGAACATAATTAGTGGTTTCCAAGTAACAAGTATTTATCCACTTAACAGAGATATTTTTCCAAAAAGTGATTTTTTGCCATCTAATTTAACAGATAGACCAGACCCTAGCACTAAAATGTCATCTGTGGATTTTAGCATCACTAAACAAACACCTAAAAACGAAGTGTCAGCTGTGGATTGTAAACAAACACCTAGCAACGAAGTTTCATTTGTGGATTGTAAAAAAAAAATGCAAAAAGTTTAATTCAAATGAATCAAAACCTAAGAAAGGAAATTTTCCAGATTTAGACAGCACATCAGGTGCTACTCTAAACTCTTTATTATACCATCTCTTGAAGAAGTGAGGCCTTTTGAAAAAGCTCAGCCTAAAAAAAAACAATTTAAATAAGCTCAGAAATCGGTAACGAATTTCTGCTATATTAACTGATAAACCAGTTAAAAATTGCCTTGCAGCAGGCACAGAAAGCAGCAAAAGAAAAAAAACAAAAGGGCTCAAAAAATAAAAAATTATTTTCTATCAAAGAAGCCGGTCCAAGTAACTCTAAAACGAGAAGGATTTTTGCCAGTCAACCTGTAAAAGAAAAACGCAACAAGAAAAACAAAGATGGTAATGAGAAAGATGTCTTGTCTCTTAGTTGCTTCGAACCGTTCTCAAACAATCTTCTAGGTGCTGTGTGGATACAATGTTCAAGCTGTCAGCGTTGGGTCCATGTGAGTTGTGTAGAAACAGATGCAAAAGGATTAGATTATAAATGTTTATACTGTTGTCAACTAAAATGTTATTGTTGTATTTTGTTTTTACTTCCTTTTTCTTGTAGTTTACTGTGTAAAAGTTGTTTCAATTTCGTTTTATCAAGTTATAAAATTGTTTGTTTCATCAAATTGTAAAGTTATTTTTGCTCAATGAGCGTTTTCTCACTTCAAAATCTGCCATAAGATGTATGTGGGACAACCTGCCCAATCCTTGGGCCAACCTGCCCCGATAACGGGGTAGGTTGGCCTACCCAATATGACCTAACAAAAACAGTTTTTAATGTGTTAAAAAGCTATTATAAACTTTTAATAATGTTTTGTCCGAATAGTCTAAGGACTAGTCAACCTTTTTCCACAAAAAAAAAACTAAAAAACAAAAAACTAAAAAATTACACATCATGGAAAAAAAAGCGGGCCAATGTGCCCCGGTCTCCCCTAAGCAATACAAACTAAAAAAAGAATATTCACAAGAAAATAAACAGAAAAAAGAAATTAAAAAAAGTTGTTTATATTTTTTTATATATATACACATATTAAAATATGAACAACTTTTTTTAATTTTTGTTTTTTTACTTTATTATATTTACTTACTTTATTATATATATACACACATATATATATATATATATATATATATATATATATATATATATATATATATATATATATATATATATATATATATATATATATATATATATATATATGTATATATATATATATATATATATGTATATATATATATATATATATATATATATGTATATATATATATATATATATATATATATTTATATATATATATATACATACATATATATATTCATATGTTTTGCTGTTCATACAATAACATAAAAAAATTATTCAATAAAAAAAAGAAAATATATATATATATTTTTATAAACAGACAGGGGCTCACAGAAGATAAGGATGACCAGAGTCATCACAATCTTTTCATAGCCCTTATGTGTGCTTAAACAAGTGCAAAAAAAATATAGCTATTTTATTAAAATAAAACTACAACAAAATAAAAACAACAACAACAAAAAAAATAAAACAACAACAGATTAATGAAAAAAAAACACCTTTAAACTTTATAAAAAAATGACAAAACTCCTTGAAATAAAATTAAAAAAATAAAAAAAAATATTAATAAATGGCATAAATTTCTTTGAAATTTCAAAGTATTAGGTTATAAAACGATAGTGTATATTCAAAAAACGATAATGTGTTTGTTAAGTTTCAATAGCTGTCATTTGATTTAAATTTTTTTTTATATAAAACTTTAATGAATTTATTGTTTTCACCATACTGATGTGGTTATTTTCAAAAATGTTCCATATCTTGGGCCGTCGGAATGTTTTACTATATTTTTTTGTATTCAGTTTGTTTACGAGGTATTGTGTATGTTAGCCTCTCGTTTGAACGTAGAAAATAGTTATTGTTTTGATTTATTTTATTTTTTGTTTCAAAGCTTTTTGGTGTGAGATTTTTTAAATGATAATAAATAAAGATCATGTGTTGAAATGTATTTGTCTCGTATACATTTATCATCGTCATTTCCATTATTAATGGCTTTGCATGCTCAAATTTGTTTTTTCCATATATAATTCTGCAAGCATGTTTTCGTACACTATATATCCTTTAAAATTTAGAGGATTGTGTGCTTGTCCACGTAATGTTACCATAATTAATGTAGCTATGAATTAATTTGAAGTATATTAATTTAAGACTTTGATTATTAATTAAAGGTCTAATTCTATACATTATACCAATAGTTTTTTCAATCTTTTATTCAATGTATTTTATGTGGGAAAGAAAAGATAAGATTTCATTTACATAGACTCCTAGGTACTTTAAACATTCTTGTTTCTTAGTTTGTTTACTGTTTATAGAAAGAAATAGGAATTTAACTGGCAGGTTTTCTTCCTGCTTCTTTTTTATTAAATAATTTATAGTGAGTTTTGTCTACGTTTATTGAGATTTTATAAGCTCTGAACCTTTTATTTACTTTTAGCAGCTCAATATTCATTTCACCATATAGCTTAATAATATCAGTATTGGACATAAACAAACTAGTGTCATCAGCATATATTTATTTATTGAAATTTTCATAATAAAAAACAGAGGTTTGATAATATGTTTTTTATTTAAAATTACTATATTGCTGGATATGCTATCAAAACCTGAAGATTTGTTTATTTTTAAAGATGAAAAAGTCTTCTCAATTTCTTTTAAAGTTAATTCACTGTCACGTAATAAATTACTATTGGTAGAACCTAAATAGAAATTCCATAAACCAATGGGAGGTACAATTTTGTTAGCTAAATTTAGGCCAACTTTAGTAAAGTAATTGTTAAACTCTTTTGAGATTTGTGTTAGGTAGTGAACATTATTATCATCAATAGTAATATTGAGAGGACGAAATGAACTACTTTTACTACGACCCATTAGATTATTAATTAGACTTCTTGTTTTTTTATTTTCAACTTACATTCAGTAATTTTTTTACTATAAAATTGTTTCTTTTTTTTTTTTTTAATTTTTAAGTAAGTTTTAATAAAAATATTTATAGTTTTTATATTTGTTTTCGGTTTCAATATTTCTATTTTTGAGAAATTTGTAGTAGAGTTTTCGGTTTTTTTTTGAACAATTTATTAGAGTTTTGTTCATCTAAAGGTTAGTTAGTGTTTTTGTTTTATTATTTTATAAGAAAACGAATCTTTCTATATATTTAAAAACTTATGAAATGAAGTATTTTTACATAAATAGACTTCTTTCCATATCTCAATGTTTAGTGTTTGTGAGAAGTTATTGTTTTTTAACGATAGATTGGGTTTTTTTAAATTAATTGTTTTTGGACGAGTAGTCAAATTTATATCATTGTTATTAATTTTAATGTAGATAGGAAATTGGTCATTAATGTCTGTTTTAAACATTCCTGTTTCACACGACGTTTCTAAAAAGTGGTTTAAAAGCACAATGTCAATCGCAGTTGCTGAACTTTTAGTTTTCCTTGTTGGTTTATTAACAAGTTGGTATATATTATATTTAAAAAGCATACCTAAAACAATTTTGTATTCAGATTTTTTTAATAAGTTAGTGAATTTAAAAATGTATATATATATATATATATATATATATATACATATATATATATATATATATATATATATATATATATATATATATATATATATATATATATATATATATATATATATATATATATATATATATATATTCAAGTAATCAATCATTAGTTTCAAGTTTTTAGACAAATCTTCTAATTCAATATGTATACAAAACATCTTAAATATGAACTTTTAATTTACTGCAAAGAACTTTTTTAGTATATCCTTCATGCGGCTAATGTGAGTTTTTTGGTGTCAAATTTAAACAGGGAGCTAATCGGCACTGAAGTTTACGCATGTATCTTCATAATCATATTACCAATACTTATATAAATCAAAAATATTTTTCTAGATAATAGTTATTGTAATGCTGTTTAGGTCCTTGTTTTTTTTTTCATACCAAAACGTTTGCCTTAGTTCAATGTAAAAAATAGGCCTATTGGGTGTCTTATGGTTGAAATCTAACTATTAAATCATGAGTTCTTGAGTAAGCTTAATGTTGTGTTATTTTGTTTTAAAACATGGTGAAATTGTAGTTAAGTATCAAAATTTTGTTGATTAAATTCTTATGTAACAATTTTTAAATGAATAAGTTATGTAAGCTTAAAAAAACATTAAATAACGCAAAAACTTGCAAATCTAGATTGAAACCGAAAGTCCGTCTAACTCTATACATTTATAAGTTTAAAAACTTTAAAAAGAAAAAAAAGTAGAGTAATCTTTCGTGTTCTTTATCACGTGTTTGAGGTGAATATTTAAGAGCTATCTAAATAACGTAGCGGTGAACGTTAAGTAAACGTTCCGTGTTTGTTATTTGAACGTTCGTATTGAACGTTCAAGAACTGTTAATTGGAGTTCACAAAAGTTGGTTCATGTAACGTTTGCAGCGAACATTACGCAAACCTAAACGAACGTTGTGGCAATGTTTCTTGAACGTTAATTTTTAATTGCGTATACACAATTTTTCAGAACATTAATAGAACGTTCGTAAAATGTGCTGGAAAGTTCGCAAAGTTCGTCGAGCGTGCTCGAATATTTTATGTTAACTAGGAAAGTTACAACCATATAATTTGATTATTAAGTTAAAAGTTTTTTTAAAAGATATTTGTTTTTATTGATAAAAATTTAATTTTTTTTAACACGAGGTAAAAGTGCGTCTGTTCTTGTTGAAAGCTTGTTAAAGAATCTAATATTAGATTCTTTGGTCGAATTTCACACTCGACGAACTTTGCGAACTTTCCAGCACATTTTTCGAACGTTTTATTAATGTTCTGAAAAATTGTAAATAAAAATTGGAATAAATTCTACCTACTAATGGTAGAAGTTCTAAGAAGCTAATTGTAGGTATGTAAATTGAAAACTTCAAATCAATAAAATAATTTATAGCTTTACTTTATTTGAAAGAGCATTATACATAATACAATATTTAATTGTAGAAAATCAAAAATTATCAAAATCGAACAATTCTACAACAGGCTATGAGGTTTTAAGAACCAAACTTTTGTTATATAGAATTGTTGAAGAAACTGTGGTCAAAATTTAGTTTTTATGTATCTTAATTGTTTTAACTTAATCAATCCTTTTCTAAATATAAATAACTTGATACCAGAAGATAGGTAAAACATTAGGCCGGAAATATATATTGGCTTCTATTCACTGTGCGTATCTTGGGAAACAGAGGGGTGCCAAACCTCCCTCTTAACTGTAAAAACTGGATATTTTTTTCATTAAGAAATAATTTTTTTACAAAATTAATAACTTTTTCATACAAAAAGTACCGCAGTTCGATTCCAAATTCAATACAAATACAATAACTGTATCTTAAAGTTGAAGGAAGGTATGGTGGTGATACACCCCAGGGTAAAAATTGTTTAATCCATATAACTAAAAGTATCTTTTTAAAATGAATCTAAGTAGTATAGAACTAATGCACACAGTAAGAATTAAGTTTTACAAGATCTTATATGTCTTAGTGCATTATACAACATCTTATCGGAGGGCGTGTTTAAGCCTCTCTATCACACACACACACACACACACACACACACACACACACACACACACACACACACACACACACACATACACACACCACACACACACACATACACACACAAACACACACACACACGCACAAGCACACACACACATCCCTACTCTAGGCCTTAACCTAAAAAAAAGAAAAATTTTAGTCAAAAATTTTCAAATACTTACCAAAAATTTTACCAAAATTTTTATGCAGTAGTGGCGTATTTAATGATTCGTATTGGGTAGGGGGAGAGTTGGATGTGTTCCAGAATCCTCCCCCTCACCCCCAATCCTTCCCTCTCCTACTATAAAAAATGAAAATAAAAATTTTAATTCCAAAAATATTTTTAAAATAAAAAATGATATTGTCTAAGAAAAAGCTTTCAAAAAAAATTGAATTTGGCTTTGACCTTTCGCAGCAATCATTTGAATTTTCTTTATTGTAAAAGATGTCTTCCCTATTGTTTTCTTTTATTAAGTTTTTCTCCCACCATGGATTAGAATTACAATACTATTATACTTATAACAGCAGAGTTTTCGTCCAAAAATTCCATTTAACATTATGTCATCTAAATTAACAAGTTGCTTGGTAGACAATTTAAATAATTACTATATTTTCAAAAAAGATAATACAAGCACTCTCGTTGAAACTATTCTTTTTTATTTATCCATTATTTGGCATTTGCAAAACTGCTTATATGAAATCTTCTTTTTTTTATTCTATTTAAAAAATCCAAACTTCGTTTTTTGTAGATATATGATATTTACTATAAAGATAATCTAGCTTAGATATATATCTTGATGACCACTCTCAAAAACTCTTTACTTTCTGTATTGTGAAACTTTGCATTTGATGCCACCTTCTTGAAAGTCATGAATATCAAAAGAACAAAATATGTCTTGTTTTTACAATTTTAAAGATCTTCTAGCAGAATAAGACGAGCAGAATTTATGCTAATAAACTTGTCTTCAATAGAGATAAACTTGTTACCAATTTTAAATTTATCAAATTAAGTACTTCCTAAAAAATTTGATAGTCTGGGACATGGTGCAGCGAGATACATATTCAAAGGCTTAAATTGTTTTTATTACATTTTTTACTAACTATATACCAAAATAGTATCCTCAATTGATATATAATTTTCTTTTTATCTATGATCAAAAAAAAACCTTGAATTTTTACTTAGTTCAAAATCATTTTGAATGTTATATCAAAATTTACCTGCACTAAAATTGTACTGTAATACATAAAATATTTTAAAATAGCCAGCAAATACGGGGACATTTTAAAATGTCTAAAAAACGTTTAAAAAACGTTTTTTATTTTCAAAAGCATCGTCTCGGATATGTTTTAAACTGATTCTAGGTAAGACGCTCAAGGACGTAAAACCCAGAATTAGTTTAAGTCAAAAAGACTTAAATAAGATTTCCGTTTAGGGTTAGAGTAAGGGTTAGGGTTGGGGTTATGGTTAGGTGCAGTTAATGAAAATTGGTCTGGCAAACACGCTTCTTAAACGTTTAAAAGACATTTAATATGCAATGAGCTTCTTTTAGCAATCACAAAATTTGTAGGGTTTTATGGGACAAAAATTTAACATTCAGAAAACATAGCAGAACGCTAACCAGTGAGCCTTATTTATTAAGATAAATAAAACACAAAATTAAAAGTATGCACAAGGTTAAAACACATTTCAAATTAAAAATTTAAAAAATGTCATAAAAACTGCTAGTGTGGTTTAGTTTTTTACGGTCACTAAGACCTTTCTATATGGAGCACTTTTTACGCAATTTTCTAGTTCATTCTCAACATACATGGGCATGGTCTCTGCAAAATACAAAAAAGTATATAAATATGTTTAATAGAATATAAAATAAAGAATATAATAAAGATTCAATTAAGTTAGCTTATACAAATGTGAAGGCTAATTGAACTATTATTATTATTATTATTATTATTATTATTATTATTATTATTATTATTGTTATTATTATTATGTGATTATGTTTTTGCAAAAATAAGACGACTCAATATTATGCAAAGTATAATAGTTTGATCTTGAAACCGATAAATCAAATAATTTTATAGTCATGTTTTTAAAATTAAAAAAATCCAACCAACAATTGAAAACATTTAAAGATCATAATCAACATTTTCATTTAAAGATTATATTTAAGGAACTGCAAAATATTGAGTTTTTTCCACTTTCTATATACTGATATCTATAATTTACTTAAATGTTAGAATAGTTAAAAGTTATTTTATTCTAAAAAAGGACAAAGGAAATACTCATTTCTGTTGATGTGTAACTATTTGTTGCGCATCAATTTTTCAAAATCAGTTACTGTCATTTATTTTTGCATCAATTTTTCAAAATCAATTTATTATTTTTGACGTTTTAAAAATGGGCTTCTCAGTGGCGTTGCGTGGGAATATTCCAGGGGAAGAAACCTTAGTTTTCCCAACTGCTTATCATAGATTTCCCAACTTTTTTTTTTATTTCAATTAACCAATTTCTGTCCTATTTAAAAACTAATAATAATTATACTGCACTGCACTCACTCTCAATAACTGCCAGTTATGACACTCAACAACTGTCAGTGTAGAGTTCGCTCGTGGGATCCATCTTGTTCCAGACAGTTATACAAGCTGTATTACATTTTCAATGTCTCTAAGTTTTTACCTTTAAAAGACTAAATCTTTTTGTCCTTGATGTGAAAAAAACATTCAGCTGTTTGAGAACATTAAACAATTCTGGTATTAACATTGCATTAACATTGCAGGCATTTTTAAGAGCAGTAATTGTGCTGTATACTTGACAAGGTATGAAAAACAAATTACAGACAACTTTTTCTGTTTGATACTTTTGCATTCCCTTACATTAGGCTTGCGTAGTCATACAACTGAAAGGTTATGTTTTATGTATCAATGCCTTTTTTTATGTAAAGAAGATAAAATTAGCTTAGCTATCCATTTCCAGTCTTATCAGTGCACTCATCTGTATTCAAAAATTTTTTCCAAACCTCACCATTTTCATTGGTCTTTCTCGCAACTATGCTTATTGTATCCTTGTGTGATATATTGGGAGTATGTCGGCTATTACAAAAAAAATAGTGGAGCTGTTAATTTCATTAATGATATGGCTCTTCAACTGAGTTGCAATTAAACTAACCAGTTCATTTAGATTTTTTGGACTTGTGTATGTAACTCTAATTGGAAGAAGGGCTCTATCTTCAATCCAGGCTTTAGTCTTAGTATTAATAATTTTTTATAACTGTCTTACAGTCTTTAAGATTATGAACTAACACCCAATTTCTTTATTATTATCTAAATTAATAATACTCGTGTCAATCTTTTCTTCTTGGTCAGGAAAATGGGTTAAACAATCTAATTAAGAATTTAATTCTGTGAATTCCTCTGTTTGTTCCTAGACAACAATATAAGCCGGGTTTTTCCCTTTTGCATCCTTATCTTGAATTTGTGTCCGTTTCAAATTTTTTACAAAAAGATGTTCTTTCGTCTTCTATGGATATACCACATGTTGAAGTTGATGTTTCAATCATTATTATGTCTTTTAACTTTGTTTGATTACTACTTTGTATTTCATCATCTATTTCAATACCGTTATCAGCATTCTGATATTCAATTTTTCATCTTTTTGAATTTAAGGAGGCTACAAATGGATTTTCTGGGTCTCCCATTGTTTGTATATGAACCTTTTTACCATCATGAACAAATCTTTCATGACTGGCTTTATATTCGCTTTTAAAAACTGCTTCGCATACGCAATATTGTAGTTTATAACTCTTGCTTTTCATTGCTAGAGCTCTGGAAAACAAACGTAGATACTATAATTTACCGTGAATTTAAATGGAGTTAATGTTTATAAAAGCTATCACGCTTATGATAATAAAGTAAATCTAGCAACCTTACTCTTATGATAATAGATTAAGACTAATAACCTAATTACATATTATTATTCATTTTAGGTCTTATCCTACAAACCTATTTCCTTTCGTACTTTAGTATACTGATAATTGGAAGTAATAACAGACGCGCAAAATGTTCATATCAGAGTTCAGCATTTATTTTCTTATACTTTCTTTTTAAAAGCTGAATCATATCATATAAAGGTAAAAACGTTAAAATCAATGGATGAAAACAAATTTTTACATGTTTCAAAGGTGAAAGTCTGCAAAATGATTAATAACTGATTTTAGTTAAACATACAACGTAAACTTGTTGCTGCCATTTTTATTGTTGGAAACGAGAAAAAGTAGCGCAAAAAAAAAAAAAGGTAGAAATCAAAACGACGTTTGGTTGTGATAAAAAAGTGCGCGATTTATTTCGTTTTGTGGAAAACGGCCTTAAGTCGTTTAATAAATGTAAAGTTTATTTGTCCAAGTAAAAAAAAAAAATACCCGCTTTGATGGATTTTTGCAAAATAGTGGCAAAAAAAATTTTATCACCGATTTTCCAACTCAAATCGTGGCGAGAAAGTTCCCAACTTTTCTCCTTCAAAGGTTTTGAGGGAGAGACTCCCCCTTCTACCACCAGATTCATTTGAAAAATCCAAATTTAATTTAGGCATTTTTGTTGACTTATCAAAAGCGTTTAATATGATTGATCATAAAATCCTTTTCAAAAACATAAATATTATGCAATCATAGGAAATTTTCTTAAGCTAATAAAAAGTTATTTACGCAAAGGATCTGTACTAGGACCTCTTCTTTTTATCATTTACATAAACAACATCTATGAAGCATCCAATTTGATGACAGTTATGTTTGTTAATGACATAAATTTTTTTTTATCTCATTGCGACAAAACGACACTATTTTCTCATATTAACAATGAACTAATGAAAGTTTCTACTTAGTTAAAACATTCTAATATTAAATTGCAAACTTAATCAGAAAGTATTAGTTACAGGTGATTAGAAAATAAAATTTTATTGGCATAACAAAATTCATATATTTAAACAAAGTACATAAGAATAACAAATCATTTTTTATACAATTAGTCTGAAAAAATTCAAGAAAATAGACTTCAGAGGCTTCAATAATAATAACGAATCAATGCGTAAAACAAATAATGTTAAGAAGATTTTTATTTCAACGATCCAATCATAGTAAACTTAGTTGTATTTATTGCCATATCTATTCTGTAAAAAAAGAGCATCCAGTTGTCCAAAAACGCAAACTGGAAGGGAAATCTGTTGTCCAAATACGCTGACTGGAATTGGGTTCAGTTGTCCTAAATTTTACACATACTAATATTGTTTTTGTCAGCCCTATAATTATGTATATAAATATAAGTTTATATACAAATTTATAATATATATTGTAAATACTTTATTTATTACAAAAAAAAGTAATGGAATATTTTTGGAAGAGTTAAGCTGTAACTCATTATTTAGTGCATTAAGTTTTTGAATATTAAAATATAAATTGTTTTACCAAGAACAGTATTTTTAAACCAAAGAGTTATAGGTAAAAAAATAGTGATAAAAAAGCTGAATTATTAAATCAATATAATATATAAGTCAATGTGATCAATATAGATCAGTTTAGAATCTCATTCAAATTATTTGCCATTCTAACTATTGTTACTGCTCGTTCTTTAGATAATAATCCATGCTAAACAAGTTTCTAAGTCGTTAACGCATTTTTTAATTTTGCAGGATAGTAAATGTAATATATATATATATATATATATATATATATATATATATATATATATATATATATATATATAGTATGACGCGAAAATGCAAGACATTGCCAAAGAAACATCAACATCGTTGCAAAGTTCTATGATATTATAACAATCCAACGTTACACTTCATTCTTTCGTTGAAATCATTTTTTTCTTTGGCACTTTAATAGTTAGTATGCTTTGCATTGGTTAAATGTCAGATGAAAACAAGCAGTCAATGGATTATCTGAAAAGTGTTGGGAGCAAAAGCATGGCTGCATTAAACAAGGCATCTGAATTGTTACAAATCATTTATAACATAAAAATAACATAGAATCTTATGGTACAATACAAAAGTTCAGTCATTAGATCAAATTATTGTTGAAAATATTGCCTCAATATTTTCAACAATATTTTGATCTGAGAACAACAACCTACTTTTCAAAATCAACAAACTCAATACAAAATTTACCGACCACACATAAATGTCATACAACATTGAAGTTTAACTAATCTTTTTTTCAAAAATAATCTCACTTTATAAATGTTTATTAAAAGAAAAACCTTTAAAAAATGTTTATCTGACGCTACCTAAAAAAAATTTTTTTAAAATTTGGTAAAGAATTTTAGGACCAAATTCGAATCCGTAAAACGTGATTTAAAACGCATAACTACTAATGGATTAGCCTAATTCATCTGATTTTATAATTCCAATTTCTAGTTCGATCTGAAAAAGAGAAGAGAAAAGTATCCTATTAATTTTTATGTGAAAAATGACAGTCATTTGACTATCAATAAATTAATG
The DNA here is from genome assembly GCF_038396675.1 of Hydra vulgaris. Lineage (NCBI taxonomy): Eukaryota > Metazoa > Cnidaria > Hydrozoa > Anthoathecata > Hydridae > Hydra > Hydra vulgaris. The sequence continues at coordinate 34,916,958 of NC_088929.1, forward strand.
CAGTACAAAATTTAATTGAATTATTGAACTTGAAAAAATAAGCTTTATTGAACACAGTAAAAGTGTTCTATACTATAATCTATTATCAGACAAAAAAAAAATATTTTTTCAGACTAATCATAAAAAAATATGGATGTCTCTTATAAGAGAGTTTAAACTTAGTTTGCTTGCAATTATTTTTGGAGGACCATTCTAATACTACGCTTATAAAGCGAAAACAAAGTCCATAAAATAAAGATACTGCTTTTCTGCTGCAGTCCTGCAATAGTGCAATATCTTAAAAATAATGATACCGATTTTCTGCAACGTATGCCGATCTGAATTTTGGCTAATTTGTGGAGCAATCGAAAATAACAAACAAAAATGATTTTGAAAAAAATTTTCAAGACTGTGTGTATTATTGAATGTACTGAAGTTTTTATTGCAAGTGAAAATTTTAACTTTAGAATAGCAAACATGATTCAGTTATGAATATATTGAAACCATTAAATTTTTAACTGGTATATAATAACAAACAGCAATTAATTTATTGAGGCAGTTAGTTTATTATCTGCTGGCTGGAGTGGTTGTGTATCAGACAGATTGCTATACAAAGATAAACTTTTTTCAGAAGCTAAATTTTGTGGCTACATAATTGCTGACAGAGTGTGCTGATTCCTAATATTTACTACTGTTATTTGGTAACTATTGCGTTTCATTTATGCAAAATAGTTTGACTGCATCTTTAGGTTACCACATTTACAAATTTGCTGAATATTCTCCATACCAGCTTGAGTTTTAATTTACTACTATTAATACTAATAATAATCACTACACCAAGGACTCAATATTGGTATCTAGGATTTGAGAACTCGATATTGACAACAAGGACTTGGGGACTCAATATTTAAAATGCTTTAGAGACAACATTAAAAATCAAAGCTTTTACAGAAGACTACATTTATCTGGACGCAAAAAAACGTTATGATAGTTGATGTATAAAATGTTTCCCCTTAGTTATATGACTATGAGAATAGTCCAAAGTACTATATTATACCATGTTGAGCATGAATGCCTTTGATCATTGTATTATGAGTGTAGTTGGTTAAGTGAACGCATATAATCATGGTGACCAGCAAATTTTCAGGTTCATTTTACTTTTATCCAAAAACATAATCTCACTTCAAAAGTGCTCTCAATGACTTTTAAATAATAATATTATTATGAGACTTTAGACTAACACTTTTTGCAATCTTATTTCGGTTGTCAGTTTAAACAATAGCTTATAGTTCTCAAGTAAATCAATTATAACTTCCTGATTTTTGCATAATTTATTTAATTTCCAAACTCATAGAAGAATTTTTAAGTTGCTGGCCACCCTGATTATTTATAAATATTAAAAACAAAATATAGAGAAGTATTAAACTGTGATTATTAAATTAAAAATCGAAACACATTTTAAATTAGGGTATTAGTGTTAATTTGTCGATTGTCTGGCCTAAAAACAATTTCATAACCATTTTGTACTTTCTGTACAATACTGAACTCATTTTGTTCCAACGCTAGTGTAAAGGTTTTAAAATTATTAACTTTTATACAATTCTGTAGTTTTTCCAAATGTAGGTCTTTATCATGGTGCTAACTTTCCAGCCATTTTCTGTTAATTTGATACTACTTCTTGTTACTTGTATGCACGTATGTATGTATGTATGTATGTATGTATGTATGTATGTATGTATGTATGTATGTATGTATGTATGTATGTATGTATGTATGTATGTATGTATGTATGTATGTATGTATGTATGTATGTATGTATGTATGTATGTATGTATGTATGTATGTATTTTTGTTTGTATGTATTTATGTTTGTATGTATTTATGTTTGTTTTGATGTTTGTTTGTATGTATGTATGTATGTATGTATGTATGTATGTATGTATGTATGTATGTATGTATGTATGTATGTATGTATGTGTGTATGAATGCATGCATGCATGTATGTATGCATGAATGTAGTCATAAGTATATATTGCTTTTTTTATTTTAGCGCAAGTTTTACTGTAATATTTACATTACATGGGTTCGTGAAATATAAATACCTATGTTTTGAAAATGATAGAAGTTAAATATATGTTAATTTTTTTCCCAAGAAGTCCGGAGTATCGTACTTCTAAAATTGATTGTTCTTTATCCCTGTTTTTCAGTCATTTTTAAGTTGAGCAGCATACTATATTGAATGAAATAAAAAAATTAAACATCTTCTTATGATTTTTAACGTTTCGTATACATATCAAATTTTAGTATATATAAAAAAGTTTTTGTAAATAAAATAAGAAACAAGACGAAAAATCTAAATTTTATTTATCTTAGCTGTTGTCAATCGGTAATCTTTTTCATAAAAGCTTTGACAGCCTTGGAAAAAATAATTGGTTTTTTACAAATAAGAAAATTTTCAGTAGAAAACATTTGGAATACGCATTTAAAAAGTGTTGTATATTTTGTATTTTAAACTAGATTAAAATTATCTGCGTAAACTAAAACCAAACAAAATTTTTTTTTTTGATTTAGAGTAATATTCAGATAAATTTAAAACCTTCTTATCATCAAAATCTATTTTATTTATTTGGAATTATAGTCAAATAAAATTTACAATCTTCTTATTTTCCGATATTGCAATCTTTTAGTGGATATTGCTTTTATTAGACGACAGGTCATCAAATTGTATTTTTTAGTTTCGCAGTGCAGTTATAAGCTGTCGCTATTTTACAAAATATTAATCGCTTTAATGTATAATAAATTTATGGTTGAAATTTCTCAACTTGTAAATACGGAGTTTTCGAAATAAAGGTCTTTTAATTTTCAAATTTTAAATCTTAATTTTTAATTTTCAATCTTAATGTAGATTTCGATTTCTTTTATGCCGTTTTTTTTCAAGTCAATTTAATGTTTTTCTATTTTACAGAAGAGCATAAATAAACATATTAATAGTAAAAGCTTTTAAAGTTATATTCTATAACTTACACATAAGCTATGTTTTTGAATTCCCTAAACAAACAGAACTGTTTTGTTAAATTGAGTTGAAATATTGAAGTATTGAGTTAGTTTAAGAAAGAAAAAAAAATGGAAGTTGATGTAGACAAAAAGCCAAGTTGTTGGCAGAAGGGTAAACTGCTGCGGAGAATTTCCTTTGTTCTTCAGAAAGACTGCTTTATCGTTATCAAGATCTTTAATGTTGTTAAAAATCATCAAATATAACACAAAATATAGAATTGTACTTGCAGTAAGCACTTATTGCCCATATTATTATTTAAAATGTTGTGAAGTTCACCAAAAAAGAATAAAGTAATCTTATGCTAATAATAAGGAAGATCTTGCTCCTCAACAACACGTAACTAGAGCTAGAAAGTCCAGTAGAAAAACGAAACAGCTATAACCCCACTTTTAACAGTAATAATTTGCAAAAAGAAAAAAAAACTGAGCAGGCTGTGTTCTATCAAGTATTTAAATAATTGGTTGTGCATCTATCATTACCATTCATTTTCAGTATTGCATATATGTTTCTGTCCGTGCACAAGCTCGACGTTTCTCGACATCTTTTTCTTTCTCGTTAAGGTCAGTTGTTTCTTTGCTTTAATCTTCAACTATGTACCTCTTGCTGTCTAAAGTGGAGAAAACTCTCCGAACTCGGCCTAGGCACATCTTTTTTTTACCATATGGCTTCTTCTGTTGCATCAGCTTATCCATTTGTATCTCCGAGATAACAAGATTTATCAACGCAGCATCTTTTTTCAACTGTTTCTTTTTTTTTCATTTATGCTTATTCACTAAAAAAAACCAAAAACCAAAATATAAACTTTTATATTACTACATCTCTTATGAACTTATTGCTTGCAAACTGTACAAACAAGTGAGTTTGCTTCAACTGCATCTTTCCAACATTAAATTCTTTGTTTTAATTCTATTTTGCAATCATCCAGTTGTAAAATGTTACTCAAAATAATCAACAAATCAATATCATATAATATTTAAATAAGAAATAACAAAATTAAATATATTATATAACATGTAGCCATAAAGGTTTAATGATTTTCCAAAGTTAAGCTCCAAGTGTGTGGGCAATAACAATATTTTTATATGATGTGTATAATAACTATGATATTTTTTTTTTTTGTATTATTTATTTTTAAGTTTTTTTAAGTTTTTTGAAGTTTTTTTATTTTTCTAATGATTTTCCATAGTTGCACACCTACTGCCAGATGGAATATTTAATAAAAATGTATTCTTAATGATTATTTTATTTTAAATAAGCAAATAAAACTATGCATTTTCTCTTTTATATATTATACAACTTAAAAAGTATTTTGCAATACTTAATTTAGTTCTTGTACGGATTAAATCTTATAGTTCCACATGTAAACCACAGACGAAATCTGGTGGGAGTAAGGAAATTTTTTCATATAGATTCTAGTTAAAATTTTTATAGGGTTCTATCAGTTTTATAGTAGGGTGTTTTGTAGAGACCTATACAGAATAATCGTCAGGCTAACCCATATGAGCCCCAGATAAAAACCACAGTCTACAATAGATAGAACCCCATTGGGCATCTAATATGGATTCCAGTAAATGATCTAAACAATGCCTGTGTCAATCTTGGCTAGATAGTGCTTTAATAAAACTTTATGAAGTGATAAATAAGTTATTAAGTTGTTATAAATCTAGCGCTTACCCTGACTAGCTCTTAGAACTTCAAAAAGTGTAAATATGCAGCTGGTTGGTAAACTATGCGCTGCTCGTATATAAAATCAAATTTACATTGTTCAGATCAGTTTTACTAAACAAAGTGGGAGAACATTGATTCTCCTGATGACATATATTTTTACGGTTATGGTATTAAAAATTATGACAAATAAGAAGAAGGCTTTTAAGAAGAGTTGTATTAACCCTTCTCCTCCCCTTCTCCTTAGATCTGTCACTGATTCTATTAAGTCAAGTTTTTTTAACTCATAGCTATAAGCTTTTATATTTGAAAATAACTTAAAATGCTTTTTTAAAGAGAATCAGATTGTGAAATATTATTTTACTGCCTAAACTAACTATTAGTTGATTAAGTATAAAAAACCTTAAGTTTACTAAACTTTTTACACGATACTAACGCGTTAATTTTAACCTTCATTAATACTTAATAATAATTGTCTTTTCAAACCATTAAAAATTAAAAATCTTATTACATTATGGGTTTTTTATAGTAAAAACAAAAACACCGCTTGATTTTGAATTAAGAAATTTTTGTTTTAGAATCACCACAACCTAAAACGCTTATTTACATTAGAGTTGTTTAGATCTCACCTATGTACTTTGAATTTTAACTTTAACGCATCTTTTTATATTATGGCCGCGGTTTATATCGCTTGAAAATGTAAAACATCAATCACGTTTTGTAAGTGAGGTGTGGGAGTTAAGGTTAGTTTTAGTCTGACTAAAATTAGTCGAATAAACGTTTAGTCTCACTAAAATTACCTGACTAAATTTTTAGTCTCACTAAATTTACCCGACTAACTTATCAGTTAACAAGAATTAGTCGACTAACTTTTTAGTTAACTAAAATAGTCGCCTAACTTTTTAGTTAACCAAAATCAATCGACTAATGTTTTAGTTAACTAAAATTGGTCGACTAACTTTTTAGTTAACTAAAGATACCCGACTAACTTAGTAGTTTAAATAAAATTCTAGTCAAACAAAAATCGTTATTAAAACAAATTGTTTTAAACTAAATTTGAATAATTGTATTTTTCCCCAGCTTGGAGATAAATGCCCATAAGGTTGTTGCAACTGTTTAAAAACACCCGATGGGTGCGGAATGTAAAAAAATCCTAATCACCGACTCCTTCTTACAGTTTGTAACCACCCCAAAATGAAAAAAACACAAAATATGAAATACAGAAATAATGCAGTAGAAACATTTGGCATTCTACTACCTTTTACTAGTTTTTACTAATTTATATACTACTTTTTCTGTACACTTAAAACTAATGAGTTATCAATAAGTCCTATCCCTCTATTAACTCTCCCTTAATCTATTAAACTTAAGGTAACCAACAATTAAAATTCACAATCTATGAATTATTATTATTGTGTTGTCTTCCCCGACCATTATAACAACAATATACTACAATAAGCCAGGCATAATCGTACCGAACAACCAACACGTGCAACTGGAAAAGCTATTAATACTAATGAAGGGTTGTTTTTTTTTAGATGACTAAATTTAGTTTTGAATTTCACCACCCACTTCCACTACCTCGTTGGTACGACCTTGTTGGCAGGCAACAGTATTACCATAAACCCAGAATGTTATCGTGTATAGATTGTTATGTGGATATTTTTATTGCTTTCAGAGTAGAGTTATTTGTCGTTTGGCGAGACTTGCAAAATTTACAAAGAATGCTCGCTATTTGTAATTAATGTTTTAAATTGCAGAATGTAATTTCTGCAATTTAAATCGTTGAATAGTGTTTACAAGATAAAAAGTATTGCATAATACCTGTTAAATAACTAAAATATTTTATTAAGTAGCTTCAGTTGCTTTTTAAACCAGAAAACTGTTTATTACATTTTAATTACTTGCAAAACGCAATGCATAAGCTATCATTTTTAAGTACTTGTTTGTTTTTTGTTAGAAAAAAAATTATCATTAGTTTTATTTATTTATTCCTTAATGTCAAAAAATTATTATTTACAATTTAAAATAAATATCTATAAAAAAGGGTTTCTTTTTTAAAATTGAATTAATTTCAATATCACACCTCTGTGAAAAATTTAACAACAATGTCACGTCAGTTTCCGTTAAAATATGATATCGTTAATGTTTTTATCAAAGTCGTTTTCACTTAAATGATCACAACTTTTAGCCCCAATCGAATAACTTTTTTTGGTATATTTTACCTTTTTTTAAATATTCGGACTATTCCAGCCATTTTTAACACAACTACGTCATTTTTAATGTATTAAAAATCAGTAAACAAATAAATAACAAAGGATACGTTTAACAAATTTTGAAAAACATTCTACAACAAACTTTGGAATGCATTAGTTAATATAATTTATATATATTCTTTTAAACACCCAATAATAAAATAAATTGTAGATAAAAAAAAAAAAAAAGAAAATGCTATGTGTGTTCTTGAATTGTTTTTGGAATGTTCTCTTCCATCAAACTTCTAAATATAAGTCTTTGTTCCTTTAAATTCCATAATTGGAAAGATTGTTTTAAAGTTGCGGCAATATTGGCATCCAACTCTTCCTTAAGGCGTGCAGTTTTAATTTAATTGCCCTCGATTATACATTGTAGCATATTGATACCAAATTTCTTGCATATTAGCAATATCTTACCTACAAATAAACTTTGATTATTTATACACGGCAACTAAGTCATTATAATGGAGTAACATATGGGGTCATTAAGTAGCCTAATAAATAAGTTTAAATTGTTATGAATAAGAATGTTCGATACAGAGTCTACTTTGAAAAAAGAATGGAGGTGATTTTTATTATGCTTAGAAATATTAAAAGATTTTAAGACAGATTGTCCAACTTTATCAATATTCTGTAAAAACTTATTGTTGCAACCACCCAGTTCTAATCCAAATAAAAGCGTTGGAATAGCAAGGGAATGAAATAAATAAATAATCGTAGCAGGCTGGGAAAAGCGAATTCCGTTTCTTATAAGAGGTTTTGCAATAGATAAAAATTGCGTTATACGTTTATTTATTATTGTATTATTGTTATATTTGGAGTGTTGCCGTCATATTTTTGTTCCAGATATTATAATTTTAGTTTTTTATGTATTTAGTTTGATAAAGTTTGATATTCCATACTTTTGAACAATGTTAATAAAATTTTGAAGACCAGATTAGTTAAGCTTTGCAAAATTACATCATGCGCATACGCAATGACACCAGTGTATACCCCATTTATTGAAGTTCCTACTTTGGATTCTGAGACAGTTTTCCTCAAAAGATTTTCAGTAAAAGTAAACTGTAAAAAAACTGTAAAAACTGTAAAGATGAGGCGAAAGTATGGATCCTTTTCAAACTCCCTGAGACAACCTAAACTCTTCTGATATGCATCCAAGATATGATACATTAGTAGTAACTGCCCAATATAACGATGAGATGGTATGAACTACCGATAGTGGGATTTTTTTCTGATAATATAGTTTTCAAATAGCAATTCCCAGATACAACTATCGAAAGCTTTGTTAGCATCTAAACTGCATATATATACAGGTAAATTGTTATGTTTATAGTATTCTATTGTTTCACTCAGAAGAAATTCTGCGTAAAGGGTAGAGCTATTTTTATTACACCCAAATTGATGTGAATGACTCTCTGTGATATCTGGACCTATGTGAACGATAAGATATTCGAGAAGTTTCGTAAAATAGGTAGAATGTTGATTCCTCTGTAGTTATTTGGATTTTCCAGTGATGTTTTATTAGACTTAACTAATGAAATAATCGTGGCGGTTGATAAACATTGGGGAACCTTTCCATTTGTTAACATGCTGTTATAAAAAGAAGCAAGTAACATTAGAAGATTGTTACTGCGAAAGTTTTTAGGATGTTCAGCGATCATTTTAAAACAATTGAAGGATTTATTATTTTAAGGATTTAAAATACAATTTCAATAGCAGTTGTTAAGATGACCTCTGAGAATTAGTATTGCGTAGGTATTTGGTATATTTAGTTTTTTCGTAGATTTTTTTGTTATGCGCTGCTTTAACAGCTTTACAGATTGTTTTTTCGGGAATAGATATTTTGTAGACTATACGTTGTACTAATTTGTTATAATCGGATTTTTGCCATTGCTTATAGTGAAAGGATAGGTTATCTTTACATCTTTTAAGCTCTGATGTCCAACAAGGTTTTGGATACTTAGATGTCTCTTTTTGTCCAAAACACTGTTTAACTGCCAAGAGAGCACCATTTTTGATTTTAGACCATGTGATTTTAATTTCTGCTTCTATTTTTTTATCTATAAATGCGTAATTGCTAAATGCTATAGAAAGATTATGATTATAAAAGTTAATAAACTTTTCATTCTTCCATGCATGTTTGTTCTATTGTACTATTGTATTATTTATTTTGTTAGATGAGCTGCTACCTCTAAAGTTGATACTCGTGGATACCGGAAGGTGATCACTAGTGTTAAGCGGTGAAGGGGAAATAACTCGACAATTTGCAAAACATGGTTCTGTATATTTTAATGATACTATATGGTCAATGTAAGAAGAATTCGAAAGAGTATTATGTTGATAGGTGTAGGTAGGACCAGCACCGTTGATTACATTGACAAAAACCTACTTGTTTGACTTAATAAAATGTGTGAGATATTTTGGAAGATTGTTTCGTGTCTTGTTGTTAGAAAATTTTAAATCATATATTTTATAAGGAAATGACTAAAAATCTCCAGATATAATACATTCTGCTTCATCCTTATAGTTGCCATGATTAAAGTAATTGTTTATAATTGAGAAGAGTATTTATTGTAGGATTCATTATTGCTACGACAGCATGAAAGGTAAACCTCAATAAAAATTAAATGACGTTTGTTTATTGTGCCTTTTATTGCAAGAATGTTTTCATCCTCATGTATTATATGAAAAGACGACATATCTTTTTTAATTAAGAATGCGTTTCCTCCATATGGTCTACAATCTGTATTTTTTTCTGCCGCATCGAAGATAACATCATGTGTTAGTAATGCAACATTATATAACAGAAAACTCTCGATATTTAGTAGCCAGTGCTCTAAAATATAAATAAAATCAAAAGACTTTAATAACTCAGAAATATATTACAAGTTCGATTTAAAACGTTGACAGTTAAACGCACAAAGTGTTATTATTTTATTAGTTAAATTTAATTCTTTTTCTCCAATTATGATTTATAATTTGACTGTCGCAAAAATGATGTAGAGTGATTTAAGAATTGTGGCAATTGTTTTTTTAATACTTTGATGTTTTTTTTTATTGTTAAAAATTTTTTGTTGTTAACAATGCGCTAGCATTATTTTTTGGGTCCGAAAAATACATAAAAGCGCAATATCTCTTATGCGCATGCACAAAACTCTACAATGCTGCTGTAAAAGATTAAATGGTAAATTAAGACAATCCGCGTAATTTCTTGTATTTCTGATGAAAGGCTTTTAAACTTGTAGCCTGTTAAAGCGATCCTTTTTGCTTTAAAGCTTGCTTTATTATGTATATATGGCTACCGCATACTGAAATGAATCTGCCAACCCTGCCGTCCGGAGGACAAAAGTAAAAAAATATTCTAACATGGCATTATATCACACCATTTTGTATCTTAAAGATGTAGCGTTTATAAAACGTATATATATATATATATATATATATATATATATATATATATATATATATATATATATATATATATATATATATATATATATATATATATACATATATATATATATATATATATATATATATATATATATATATATATATATATATATATATATATATATATATATATATATATATATAATTATTATTATGTGTTTGCATTTTAAGCCGTTGATTTAAATAAAAAAATTTTTTTTTTTTTTTTTAAATTCAAAATTATTTTTGTTACAAAGTAGCATAAAATAGATAATTATTTTAAAACCTCTCCTTTTATTGCATAGTTAAACTGATTCATTTATTATCTTTCAAATTATTGCAACACTATTTTAAATGTAGGATGTTAAATAAATTAATTTTAAATAATATATTTCAAGTACTTTTTTTAGTTAAAATTTCACTTATCTGGTTGAATAGTATTGCGTTCCATGGTGGTTCAATAATTAAAATATTTTATTCAATATGTTGATTAACAACATAATCATGATTTATAATCCACGGATGTCCGCCTGTTGTTTAATAATGATTTTTACACGTTTTATGCAAAGGAGCCAACATTTTAATTTTTTTTTTGTTCCTAGGATCTGATCAGCATGTTTTCTTGCAAAACATTTTTTTTTTTTGACACCAAAATGAGCATATAAATATTTGTATTTTGTCTATGTCAAGAAGTTGCCTAGAATTGGATTTTAATGACGTATTATTTCGTCATTTTAACGTCACATTTTTTCCTTTCGTTTACGTAGATTTTATTTTAGTTTATTACGTAGCAATGATTAAATTATTACTCTAACAGCGAGAAAATTTAGTGTTTACGCTTTTTTTTAAGGTTAAAATAATTAACTTTTAAATTTAAAAGTTTATCTTTCTGATGGAGAAATATTTTTGTAAATCGGACGCACCGCTCATGAGATGTCTTAGATTTACAAAAAATTCTCAACTAAACTCGCCCTATTCTTTGTTTGATATAATATAAAGATGCAGTGGCGTAGCAAAGAGTTTTGCACACAGAGTATGAATAAATAAATAAAAACTTTTACAATAAATTAAAAAAATTATCTTTATGTAAAATAGTTTATTTTTTTATTTATTTTTTGATTTTCTTGTTTCTTTGGCGCCCAATAAACCTTCATGCCTTTGACAATTGACCCTGTGTCACCTCTCCTCGCAACACGGCTGTAAAGATTTATTACACAAAGGAGTTTATAAAAGTTTATAACACAAAAGAGTTATATCAATTAAATGATTAAAAAAAATAATTATTTTAATAAAAACATTCCGTATTACATTTAATAAATTTAAACTGAATTGAAAATTTCTGAATTGAAAAGTTTTTGTACAAAAACATCAACATTTGAAAACATTCAGTTGTCATTCTGTTTCGCTTTGCTTATAAATTATTTAAAACGTCAGAGAAATGGCACTCACTAGATGCACCGGTTGCACGTGTACAAAAATTGTTGTTGAAATACAATACAATATTGGAAACACATGTTGATGTTGTAAAACATTTTGATCATGTACTGAAAATTTTATATAACAACAAATTTCTCTTTTTAAATCTAAACTTTTGGTTTTGTCACAATCATTTCCTAAATCTTCATCTTCATCGTCAAATGATAACTTGATTTTTTTGATTTGATTGACTCCTTTTTAACTGGAATTATTCCACAAATATTTTTGTCTGGAAAAATCCAACAAAATTTTTTTTTTCTCATACTTTTCTAAGAATTAAAAACTTTTATAGTTTGGATCCAAAAAAGTGGCACATATTTAATCATAAGAGTCTTGTAAGTTTTTAAGGATTCTAATAAATGCAATTTTAAAACCATAATTAAAGGAAGGGTTTCACTTTTTTTCTTATTTAGTTGCTTCTCAAGGTACTTTATACTTGGAATAACTAAAGAACATGTTGCATAAGTATCGCCTGAAAGTAAAACACTTACTTGATTAAAGCAAGTTTTCATATCTTGAACCAAATGAAGTGCGTGATTTCTTTCAACACCTTGTCGCATTTGACTTTCTTTTAATAAATCATTAAGTTGAAATAAATAATTGAAAGATTTAAAAACTTTTCTGCACTTAGTTAATGTGATTTGCAATAAAAAAAAATTTAGATGAACTATCATTTTTACCTTCTTCAACTAAATCTACGACATGTTTTACTACTAATTGCAAAACATGCTCCATGCATCTTATTGGTTGAATGTTTAAACTAATTTTTAAAACATTTGTGTACGTTATTGGCGTTGTCGGATACTACACTCATTATTTTATCATCTACCAAGAATTTTTCTAGAATTTTCAGTAAAGTGTCTTTAAAATAACCTGCTTCATGTAGCCCATTAAGGTATGCAAATCTCAAACAAAAACTGATGAAGGTGGTTTTCTCATAAATGAAATGTGGAGTTGCAGATAAGTTACTACAATTTTGACAGGACGTCCATCCATCAGTAGTAACAGATAAAAATTAATTGAACATATTTTTGAGTTCAAAAGATCAACTATTCCTCGATATATGTCTGTTAAAGGAGATCTTAACTTTTTTCGGCAAGGCACTTTGCACTTTGGATTTAAGCAAAAAACAAATTCTTTAAAGGCTTTACTTTCTACAAACATAAATGAAAGACATCAGGCGTGAATAAATATCAAAAGACTTCTATCAATCTTATTGCTATTTTCATTTGACAAACCACTCATGATTCGTTTCGTTTTTGGCGTTTTAATTTCGTGATCATTTTCAAGATGGTAATCTAGTATACTTTTTGATATTTCACTTGAGTACTTTTTAGATCTGTTATTACTGCATTTATTGCCTACCCGTATTGAAGTTTCCTTCTCAATTGATTAGTATTTGTATGCTGTTTTAGTAGTTTCTTCAATGGACTGTGAATCAATTTCAATTTCTTTTTGAATGGATGAAAAACTTAAACTGGTTTCGCCACTGTTTTGATTTGGAGAAAACGTTTTATTGCTTGACATTTTAATAATTTAATTTCTTAAAACAAATGTATAGATATTGTTTAGAAGAACTATTTGTCTAGTATAAAGCAGGTAAACCATTACTCTGAGGTTTTAAAAAAACATTCCATAAAATTTGTTGCGGTTAGAAATTCAATGAAGTTATCTCAATCAAATCAATTTAAAGACAGTCATTAAAATTTCAGAAATCCCAAAAGTGATATATAATTTATGAAAAATAGGTAAACAAAATATTTTGTCTGTACATGTATTGGCCCAAATGTTATTTTACTGAATTAAATAACAATCAGTTTTTTAGCAGAAAAACTTGGTTAAAACAGCTGATATTTTAATAAAAAATAATTTCATACAGAATCAATGACGGATTAAAACATTCCAGGCCTTAGACAGAAACACTTCGAGGGCCTCATCTGATGGCAACTGAGGGTCTTTTCAAAAGATTTTTTTACATTTTTTTTTATTGAAATGTCTCAGATCGACAAATCATTTTTTCTGTTTTAATTAAATCATAAAATTACTTATATTAAACAATATTAGTAACAAAAATATTTAACTAATATATGCTATTTAATTTTTTTTTTTTTTTTAAATTTAAAACAGTATATATTTGTATCTTTTATATATTTGTTTCAGATTAAAATTACGAGCTTTTTTTTAAGCAGGCTTAAGGCAACTGCTTAGTTTACTTTATAATAAATCCGCCACTTAACCGAATGCAAAATTAGTTAAATTAGTTTTTAAAGTTTTTAAAATAAAAATAAAAGTAGATAGTTTAACAGATATTTAATTAAACAATACAAATTTAATAAAAAGCGTTAGTTGTTTAAGTTTTACAATCTATTTTGTCGTAAACAAAAGTATAAGTGCTTTAAGAATGTAGAGCAAACTAATTTACGAGGTTTTACATCGAAAAACGATTTGTAGTGTTACATAAAGGGAATATAGTTCCGGCACAAAACACAACTATTAAAAAAATATTGCATCGTCGATTTCTTATAAATTTGTTTCAAATAATTAATTTTACTAACAGAAAGCAACCCTTAACACGGGTAACGGTCGGTCTGTTACTAAATTTATGGTGTCTGTTTTCCACAATTCAAAGTTGCGAAACCTTAACTAATACCCTTTTAAAAGACGCCTTCACCTTAAAAGATTAAACCTGTTGTAAAATTGACACAAAATAATAACACTTCATCATGCTTTAAATTGACAAAAAAGTAAAGCTAAATTCTTGTTAGATTTTTTATAGCATGAACTTTTATTAATAAGATTATTATGAAGAAAACGTAAACTATACACGAGTTATTATTTTTTGGTATCCCCTTCATACATGTTTTTTTAAAAAAGGAAATTGTCTTTAAAACGTTAAATGCACACAGCTAAATAAATTTATTATAAATAACTAAGCAATTGAGTACAAATACGTTTTAAACGATAAAAAAGTTAATTTACAATCAATTATGTGTATATAAAATAGTAAAAAATTTGTAAACTTTAATCATTTATGTTGCATTAATGCGTCATATGACAAAGCTAAAATAAAAATTTTGACAGATAAGTAGGCATAAAATAAAAAAAATAAAATAAAGCAACTAGAAAACAGTTTACCTGCTTTTCAACAGCCTATTGTCATACTTGTTGCTGATGCAACTTATCGTTGTTGTTTTATGACGTTATTTCATGTTGGCTTTTAGTAAACTTTAGTTTAATTTAAAAGACATCACAATAGACTTAAAATATTTTCATTAAAAAGCAAAATAACAAATGCTTCAAGAAACCAAACTATAAACATTAAATATAAAAAATTAAGTTGAGATATAAATAAACTGCATTTATATAGCTAGGTATACTGTCTTGGCCTATAGTAAATTTTGAAAGCAGTGTTTTCAATAAATTAAACTACCAAATAATTTTTTTTCACAATAGAATGTAGCATTATTTTATTATGATAATTGGGTGATAAATCAGTTTAACTATATTTAAGTTTATTTGGTAAAAAATAAATAAAATTTTAACTGTAAAAAACCAAAACAAATCAAATATACAACATAATATATTACTAAAAAAAATTACAAATTAAAAAAAAACTATAAATTAAAAAAATATTACAAATTAAATAAAAATTAAAAATTAAAAAATAAAATAAAAATTAAAAAAAATTTACGAATTAAAAAAAAAAAACAAAATAAAAAAAAATTACAAATTAAAAAAAAAATTACAAATTAAAAAAAAATTATGAATTAAAATAAAATAACAAATTAAAAAAAATACAACAAAAAAAATTACAAATTAAAAAAAAAATTACAGATTACAAAAAAATTACAGATTGAAAAAAAATTACAAATCAAAGAAAAATAACAAATGAAAAAAAAATTACAAATTAAAAAGAAATTATGAATTAAAATAAAATAACATATTAAAAAAAAATAACAAATGAAAAAAAAATTACAAATTAAAAAAAAAATCACAAATTAAAAAAAAATTACGAATTAATAAAAAATAACAAAATAAAAAAAAAATACAAATTAAAAAAAAAATCACAAATTAAAAAAAAATTACGAATTAATAAAAAATAACAAAAAAAAAAAAAAAATACAAATTAAAAAAAAAATCACAAATTAAAAAAAAATTACGAACTAAAATAAAATAACAAATTTAAAAAAAAATACATCGAAAAAAAAAATTACAAATTAAAAAACAAATACAACTAAAAAATAAAAGTTACAGATTAAAAAAAATTACAAATTAAAGAAAAATAACAAATTAAAAAAAAATTGCAAATTAAAAAAAATTACAAATTAAAAAAAAAATACGAATTAAAAAATAAATAACAAATTAAAAAAAAATTACAAATTTAAAACAAAATTACAAATTAAAAACAAAATTACAAATTAAAAAAAAAATTACGAAATAAAATAAAATGATAAATCAAAAAAAAATAACAAATTAAAAAAAACGTCACGGAAAAAAAAGCAGCAACAAAATAGTTTTCAATGTCTTAACTGATAGATGACATTTACAACCTTTTGGTTTTTTTTTTTTCGGTGTCTCTCAACACCCAGGTGTGGATGAGCCCTCCATTTAAAGGACGGGTCATCCATAACGCCATTACTACTCCACATATAGAAGGATCTCTCGGAGAGTTAAGAGCTAAGTGTTTAGAGCGATAATTTCTATTTTGCTCAAATTTTAACGACTCTAAAATTACAAATAGAAGGATATAAAAAAAATTAAAACCATTTGCAACTTTATTTAATCAAAATAAAAAGTATAACCTCACCATTTTTACAGGATGAAGAGGATGCTAAAAAAATTAAAAAAAAAAAAAAGAGAGAGTAAATTAAAAAGGGTTTAACTCGTCAAAAATTCTATTTTAATAAAAATATGAGTAAAATGCAAACAGTTTAAAAATGTTATGTTTTGATTAAATAATTCTTTTACCTTATGGTCATATTTCTCCATAAAAAATATATAAATTTTAAAGCACAGCCCAACCAGTTATGCTTCTACCAGACATTAAAGATAAAAAATATACCTCAGAGTAATTGATAAAATAATATTTACATATAAAAAAATATATAATTATAATTTTTTTTACCTATTCCCCTCATTTCCTCCATAAAGTCGTCTAAAGTAAGGAAAAAGATAACTGAAGCTAAAACTAGCTAAAAGTAAACTAAAAATAACTATAAACAAAACCAAAACTATAAACTAAATTAAACTTTAAATTTTAATACCTGCACCTCAGAAGACAAAGGTCGGTTGTCCAGTTTTTCGTGAAAATAAGTTATGTATGAGACTTTTTATATTTTTTTAGTATCTACTGAGGTATAAAGACTGTTGTCCTACGAGAATGCGAAACAAAGTTAGCACAGTATAAAGGGTCTGGTTACCCTACAATGTTCAAAGGAAAACGTCTTATGTCGAGAAATGACTTTTCACTTTTTTTGTTTAATTTTTTTAATTTTTTGTTTTTGTCAAAATTATACTTCATGTGCCTGAAGGCAAATTAAATAAAACACGAAAAAAATAACATAAGTTAACTATCAAGAATAAGCCAATAAAGACTATTTGTTTTACTATTTCCTCTCCTGAACAATTTCTAAAATAAGACAACCGACCTAAGGCTTTTGAGGTACAGATATAAATGCTTCATTTATTTAACTATATCTCCTAAAATAAAAAATAAAATAAAGCTTAAGAACTTGAAGTTTTAAAATTCCAGTTACAGTACAAATAAACAAATTCCTATTAACAAATAGAAAAAACACTGACTTATTTCACTTTTCCATTCTGTGACTAAACAATAAAAACATTTAAATGTATAGACGGTAAAATATCTACCTAACTTTTTAAAAATAAACCTACTAATGTAACTAAAACCTTAAATAGCTCTCTCTTGATCAACTAAAGAAAATAAATCTTAATTAAACTAACTTGATATAAAATATTAAAAAGCTGTCTAACTGAGAACTTTATATTTCTTCTCTTTATTATTGACAATATAATTTTAAGTAGGACCTAAGTTCTTGGGCTTATTGTATAAAATTGTGAAAACCTACTGTTTTACTTTAAAGTCAACAGCAATATTTCAAAAAACATTTTAGTTTTTTTGTAAAAAAGAAAAATTCTTTTAAACTTACTACCTCTCTCTTCATTGTTATCAACTAAACAGAAACACAAACAAAGATTGATAGTAAATTTTCACTTTGGTAGTAGGTTATTAAGTAGATTAAATAAATCTTTGATCTATTAATCTGCTGTAACAGTCTACAAGCTTTTAATTAAACTATAACTATTTTCTACAACCTGGTGTAATTTAACATAAATATATATTTTGAGTAGTTGAAAAAAGTTTAAGATTAAAATATATAAGCTTTTAAAAACTTGAATTTTTAATCTACTTTAAAAAAAATAGATTAATTATAAAGTATTTTTTTTCCTTTTTAAAAAGTAAAATGCTTTTTAACTTATTTTCTCCAACAATACTGTTGCCATCTAAACAGAAAAGCAAACAAATATTGAAGTCAATTCTTTCTTAAATCTCTTTAATTACTTCAATATTAACATAAATACTTAATAAACCTGGATTAAATTAATTTACAAAACTTTTCGCTTAAATCATTTTATTTTTGTAAAGTTAATTTAAACCAATAAACATATACGAACTGCAATTTATAACATTTATTTATAACAAAATGGAACAAAACTTGCTTCTTAGTAATTCAGCGACTAAAAATAAATATATATTTGAAAACTAACTACGTAACATGATACGAACCAGTGACATAATACGCATCTAAATAAATAGAAACCTTTATCGTCATTAGTTGGGACATTCTATTAATTCGATATAAAAAATAAAAAAAAATATGCATAAAAACAAATTTAATAAAGGTAATAGACATGTTTAGATTTAAAAAAAATGTAAACGGTTAAAAAGATTAAACAAAACATAACCTACTTAAAAGATATGATAATATGTAATAGAACTAAGCATCTGCGTATCGTTATCGAAATATCAAAACTAATTGATATTTTTTACGATAATGTGTATTGATATGAACTGCTATGATTCAATATGTTTCGATATGATTCCGATAAAATATCGTTTGGGTTTTGATATGCACGATATCAGTATTGCTTTTAGCGATAAATATCGCATAATTTATCGCTAAAAAGTGTACAATGATATTTTTTGAGTTTCGATATGATTCAATAAGTTTCGATAAAATACCGTTTGGCTTCGATATTTTACAATAATTTGTACTAGATATAACTAAATGTTAAGTTGTTTTATATTAGATATTTTACAATATTTTGTATTAGATATAACTATATGTAACGTTAAGTTATGTTGCAATATAATTTCTCAATTCATTGAATCAAATATTGATAAAAATTAATAATCCCCTATTTTTGAATGCCATTTTTTCGAATAAAGTGTTAAAAGCGGTTAGGAGAACAATCCAACTGTTTAGTTTTTAAATAAAAACAAACCATGGTGTGACCTAATAAAGTCCTATGCTTTAAGAATGTCCTAATTAAAGAAATGACACATTTCGTATATATAAAAGAAACATTTACGGAAAATAACTTTGTTGTTTTTTAATTACAACAATTGTAGTAATTTTTAATTAAAATTACGTGACAATTGAATCAAGTTGCTATTCTCAAAATATTCTTTAAGTGATCATCAAATATTAAAATATTTTCACATGCTCTATTTTTTATCAAATCATGTTTCATACTGGTTGTTTAAATGCCTTATATCCCATAAATCAGTACAAAAACAAATCTTTTTATTTTTTCCAATATTTATTTATTAAAACAAAATTGAATAATAAATAAATGTCATAGTTATGGAGTTTTTGAAGATTATTGTTATTATTATCAAACATATATATATATATATATATATATATATATATATATATATATATATATATATATATATATATATATATATATATATATATATATATATATTGCGTTTTGAGTTGTTTCTTTTTTTTTCAAGTAAGTCAAGTTTTTTTTGAAATGTTTTCTTTCTCTTTCGAACTCTCTAGCACAATTTTTGTAAATGATTTTATTTTCAACTGATTTGGATTTCCTGTACTTAAATTATAATTTTTGTTTAATTGTGGAAGATTTTCTCAGTACATCGGTTATCCATGGGAATGTTATTTTTTTAAGCTTTTGGTTTATTTCAATTTTAGAAAAATTTGCGTCATAAATATAATAAAATGTTTTAAAAAAATTGCCTTAAGCTAAATTGGCGTCCTGAAAATGATCAATATGGTGCCAATGAAGTATTGATAATTGGTCATTAAATGATGCTAAATTTGCTTTGCTATAAATGCGTTTACAAAAGCTATTTTTTTTATCTAGTGTTATTTTTAGTATCTGTATTTGTGGAGAAAAAATTCGGAAAATGATTTCTGATATTGCATTTAATGATTCCTTTTTTAAGAGAAACGCTCCGTTTTTATAAAAGTCATTGTAAAACTCTTTAAGGTTGTATTTGACGTGATATTGTATACAATCAAAATTAAAATCACCAATTAATTAGTTTAATTTCTTTTCATGGTTACTTTTTTTAAAAATAACTTTTCTTTTGGTTTTGGTTACGGTATCAATTACGGTTCTACTGAACCGAAATTAACTAGCTAATTGTAATAAAAACGTTTTTAAAAACTCTCTAGGAAAAAGTTTTTGAATACTCTTTAAATTACTTTGATATACATTATAAGGCTCTTAAAATAATTTTTTTTATAAGGAAAGATGTTAAAATTTTAGTTTGAATTAGTATAAAAATTGTAATTGAGCAACATTTTAAAGAATGCCATGTCCAAGGACCGAAATTTGGAACCACTTTGATGAAGAGGTCAGTACTACACCTGATGAAGAACAACTTGTTACTGCAAAATGTAAGTAGTGTGTTGCAATTTGCAGGTTGACGGACAGAAACACATCTGGCATGAGATCACATTTGACAAGGAAGCATCCTGTCTTTTTTGCAGCCCTGGAGAAAAAGCGCCATGTTCCTTATTATGAGTTAGAACAGGTGCAATAAAGTTTAGAAATGTTTTTACTTTTTTAATTCAAATTTTAACTTTTATTTTCATATGTGTTAGTTATTATTACTATTACAATACCAAGATTTAACGATAAATATCAATAACTTTCAATAAATGCTGATGAATGTTTTAGTATTAGGTATTTTAACAGGTTTCATATTAATTTTAAGACCTACAATGAAGACGAAGCTTATAAGCAGGTTCAAGTTGCCATTAGTGTTGGGCAGTAAAGTTAAACAAGGAAGGCTTTTCGGACCATCAGTAGAAAAGATCCAAAATTGGGTCAAATACAAGCCACAAGACCGTGAACAGCTTAGAGAAGACATTGAAATTGTCAATTTTTTGACCCGTATAAATTTGCCATTCTCTTTGGTTGAACATGAAGCTTTTAAAGATTTTGTTCTCTACTGAATCACATAAATGAATGTGAAGGCCGCAACATTATACTCCCGGTTCAAGTATGCAATGTTTTAATTGTTTTAAATAATTTTTATTTTGGGGTGGGAAGTCAATTCAATGGGATTTCCAAGAGAACTAAATTATTTTAAAAGCTATTTTTTTAAGACCAATCCACACCAATTTTTTTTTAGTTTTGTTAGTAGGTAACCAAATTGATATGTAACGATAAATACCAATAATAACTAATTTTTTATTTTAATTTTAGGTTGCCGTTGTTGTACAAAAGTGTTGAAATCTGTGGGGATGGCATTCTAAAGGAGGAATTGCCAAAGACCGCTGGATTTACAATCTCAACTGACCTCTGGCAAAGCAGAAACAATGATGCATACCAAGCCAGTGCATTGCACTACTTGAGTGAAGACTTCCGAATAAAGATGTTTGTGATTGGAGTTTTTCCGTTCTCCGGACAATATACAGCTAAAGCCATGCTCTTCGTCTGGATAAGTATGTTTTAGTATTTTATTGTTATTAGGTTATAATTTCTGTAAATTAAGATAACTGTTTGAATTATTTAGATAACTTTTAGTTACAAAAAAGCAAAACCCCCGATTTAGTTTAGAATTAATGGCACAAACTCATACTTTTATTTATATCTAAAATAACAACAAAAGTATTATATTATATTTTCAAATATCAAAAAGCAAACAACGAAGCAATCCAAAGAGCAACTGAATTAAGTTCAAGATGCTACAATTCATCTTTGTCTGAGCAAAGAATTAAAAAAGAGGTAACTATTTTTTAGTTTGGCATCCTTTTTAGCTTTTATAGCAATTTAGTTTAGTTCAATATAATTTATAGTTTAGTTCAATATAAGCGCAATTTAAACTTCTCAGTACACTTTGTGTGACAAAATTTTTCTAATAATAGCTATCATTAATAACTAGTAAAATGTTAACACTTAGAAAGTAAAAACATATAACATAGTTAATATCAATTTTTAATAATTGTAAATAGTACTAATCGCCTTTTATGTTATGTTTCTTATATTTCTATTTTAGTTTTTAGCTAAAGCTGTTGTTTAATGACAGTGATGTTGTTGGCAAGGATAAGTTGAAATTTGCAAAAATCATCTCTCCCGTGAAAACACGCTGGAATTCAACTTTTATAATGTTGGAAGGCATTGTAAAAATGCGTCGTATCCTCATCTCCATTAGAGACATTCCTGGAAAAGATGACACCAAACTAGCTCTAATCATTCCTTCAGAAGATGAGTTCAATCTTTATGATGAAATTTTGCCTACTTTAAAAAGAGTTTCTGAGATTTCAGAATGTTTCTCTGCTGAAAAAGAAGTAAGCATTCACTTCGATTTCTCAAACATTTACACACTGAGGCACAAATACCTGGAATTCATCACGGCTGGTGGGGCATCATCAACAGCACAAATGTTTCACCAAAAATGGATGGAAAACTTGGATGTTCGTTTTCCGAAAAGTGGTTGTCAAAACCATTTTTACTCTGTTGCCAACTTGCTTAACCCCTTGTACAAAGGTAGAGCTCTGAAAAAACTGGGCGGATTTGATGAAGCCTATGAGGCACTGATTAATCAATACAATGCTTATCATGAATAGATTGCCTCAACAAGATTATTTAATGAACGGTTACATGCTGAAATCTAAGGTCATGTTTCAGAAGATGATTCTGTCTATAATGTTGGAACAGAAGAAACTTCTGGACTTATTTCTTGCTATTCTGGTCCGGCTCCACCTGCAAAGTCGTTGTCACTGAATGGGAATTATTTCACAAACTCCCAGGGGTTGTTGGTGTGGACGTGCTGGAATTTTGAAGAGCAAATATGTACAAATTTCCTCTCTTTGCTCAAGCTGCTGAAAAATGGCTATGTGCACCTGCTTCTTCAGCATCTTCAGAAAGAGCCTTTAGTGCCGGTGGTGGAATTGTCTCTTTAAAAGAACAAAATTGCAGCCAGAACAAGTTGAAAAAATGTTGTACATTCAGCAAAACTACCCTAAGATCCAGATCAAAAGGTGGTTTCTAATCAGTCAGGATGAAAATGAAGAATTGTTTGAAGAGGCTTCTACCAATGACTCTAAGAATTCAGCTGTTTCAAGTCAGGGACCTTCTACTTCAACTCATACATCAGCAGTTAAAATGGATGACTAACTTAAATTGGTTCATTGCCTAAGTGGCGCCATTGGTCAATTTCACTGCTTAGAGTTTATAAAATTTGTCATATAGTGATTTTGTGATTTCAATAAACCTTGTCTTTGAGATTAAATTTTAAATTTTTTTTTTAAATTAAGTCATAAGCACAAACCTTAACATGTTAAACATGGCAAGCCAACAACTTATCAAGTAAAACATTGTTTTTTTATTTTTAGTTGTTTTTGCTTCAGCTTAAGTCTTAAATAAATTAAAAAATCAAAATTACTAATAAATTTAGGTTTATTTCTTTTTTTACATTAAATAGTGCACTTACTAATAATTTTATTTAAATTATTTAGATTTTTAAAAAAAGTATATTTTTATTCGGAAAAAGTAATATTGTAATGAACCGATAAGTATCCTTATCGTTTGGGTTAAAATATGAGTTACAATATTTATGGTAAATGAACGACGAATATCGTAATTAATTGTTAAATATCAAAACTTTATTGTGCAAATTATTTGGTTACAATATTATCGTAATATAAAAAAACTTACGATACGCACATTCCGATATCTTGTCGTATCGTATAGTAATAAGAAAAGTTTCAAGAGGCAGACCCTTAAATAGAATAGATAAAATAGATACGTGCTATTTTCAATGACTGGAAATTCCAATCTCAAAATTCCAAAACAGAAGAAAAACTAACTGCGGACAAACAAAACTGCCCATCACTAAGCATAATATAAGAACCAAGAGTAACAAAAAAGTAAAAGCGCATTTAACTTTAACATTACATTTTTATAAATTACGTTACGATTAGCATATTCAATCAATTACATTATGATTATCAATTTTAATCAATGCCTAAAATAACTCCTCTATTATAAATATATCATCAATTTTAATCAATGTTTAAAATAACTCATCAATGCGTCTAACTTATTACACAACTAACTAGTTTATTTACTTAAATGTGCAGTAAACATATCTGGACATAAGAACCAATTTGTCGTAACTCCATTTTTTTGAATTAGTAAAATGCAAATTTGATATTTATGTCGCATATTTCGTGTGACACATATGGCCTTCGAATCGTTATTATATACAGAAAACCGCAATCAATTAAGTCCTCAATCCATTATATGAGCCAAAAAATCATAAAATAGTTTTTTTACCATACTATCACATTTGATAATACATTGTAGGTATTAATGTACAAAAGCCAATTTAAACCAAAAATGTTTTAAATTGGCTTTTAAACGTTACGTTATGTTCATAGTTTTTAACGTGACATAATTTCATGTTTGTAAACCAAGCTGACCGCTCCTGGGTCTTGTTAAGTGTGTTCAACACAGACCATTTCTATATTGTTTGTATGGCCTCTTTGTTTCAAAAGTTTTTGTAAACGGTAACTTGCTACCATTTACTAAAAACTTCTTTTGTTACTCGAAATTTAATTCCGTTAAATATTATGACACTAATAAAGGACTTCCGTTTCCCGTTTTTGCCTTAATGGTGGCCAGGGGAATAGAGTAATCAAGTTTTTGATGAAGTCCTTTTACCGAAAGAATAAAATGTAAAACAATGATTTACATATATAAAAGTTTTCTCTTTTTAATATATGTAAGAATTTAGCATATATAAAAATTCTTTCATTTCTCAAAATAGTTGCAAATACAAACTAAGCTAGTTAATTAGTTAAACACGCTTTTAAATTTAAGTAACTCGATATTTGACAAATGCGCAAAACTACAATATTCTCCATGTTTTTAAAGGTTTTTAGTTGCAACTCTCCGTTTTAAAAGATCCTCCGAGTTACGTACAACAAATTATTAGACAGAAAATAGAAAAAATTGAAAAAGAAATTGAACTAATTGCATATATTTATATCACTTTAACTGATATAAAATTACAATAAAAGGAAATCAGGTTTTTTTTAAAAATTGTATAAATGCGTCATAAGTAAATCTTAAAGAAAAAAAAATGGAATTATGATACCATAATTACAACAACAACAACAACAACAACAACTACAACAACAACAACAGCAACAACAAAAAACCACAAAAACGGAAAATGGATTTACCTATTTATGGTAACGTATTATAACATGGCAGTTAATACAAACATTTATCGAAAATGTAACTACAAAATCTGTTTCGAAGTAAAAAAAAGGATTAACAATACTAAAAAAAAAAAATCAAGTTAAGATATAAGTTGCATTTTTAGCATGTTGTCTTGGCTTTGAGTAAATAAATAAAAGCAGTAAGTTTCAATAATGAAAGTACCTATTATTCATTTTTAACAACAGACACCAACGTGAAGGTAAGCCAAGCAGTCTATCAACACAAAACATTGCAACAATAAAACATAACAATAGAATATTTACACACTTGATCCTAAAATCCAGCTAAAATAACAAACCAAATTAAAGTAAGAAAGGCAAAGTTAGAAAACAAATATAAAGTTGTCTATATTAATCTTTTTACAAAACATATGAATACATAAAAGTATATTTGTTTTTATATTCAAAGTTTGTTATTCAATTACTTCAAATTTAGGACATTATATCACCCAAAATTTAAAGATCAAGGTTGCATACTATCTAATACACATTACGCTAATCATTAACAGTCATTATTATTTCCAAAGTAAATAAAAAGGCTAGTCAACACAACCTAGCTCTAAAGCAGTAACACCTCCTGGCTCTAAATACTGCCAAGTCACACCTCTGCTATAAGTACACCGTTTGGGTGGCAAGGTTATCAATCTTGCTTAACATAATGCCAAATCACAACATTTTAAAAACATGGAAACAACATAACTTAAACATATATACAGTGGTGGCTCAAAAAATTAGAGCCACCCTAAATTCTTCATAAAATACGTATTTGAAATACCAAATTGTTTGTAGTTATTTGATTTCAATTAGTAAATGTAAAAAATATGCATTACGCCTCATCTTGGCATTATTTTATCATAGTGGTAATACATTTTATTGCATTGTAATGAAGTTAGTAGCATTTGAGCTATTAACGGTAGTTTTTTGAATACATGTGGATTTTTGACAGCAATATTTAGTCCTAGAACAAATGACTTTTATTTTCATATTTTTTACTGAAATTTTTTTTTTTTTTTCTTATCAAAGGTAAGTGTTTCTTCTATTTGAGCGTTTAAAAAATCTAATATTTTTTTGTCTCTATTTTTTTTAATTTTCAACATAACCTAACCTTCTTTTTTTGTTATCTTTAAAGCAATGGGAAAATAAAAGGATATTTTACCATCTCTAATTGGACTGATTCAGGGTCTTATATTGG
Source organism: Hydra vulgaris (assembly GCF_038396675.1). NCBI lineage: Eukaryota > Metazoa > Cnidaria > Hydrozoa > Anthoathecata > Hydridae > Hydra > Hydra vulgaris. Next base: position 34,943,808 of record NC_088929.1, read on the forward strand.
CTGGAAATAGTTCCAATAGACAAATAGCAAAGAATGTAAAGGTTTCTAGAGCAGCAGTTGATAGAATTAAGAAAAAAAATGGGGAAAAATGAACCATTGTTGTCAGAAAAGAGAAAAAACTGTTGCAGACATCGAGTGACAACCCCACGTACAGAGAGAAAAATAAGAGATATAGTGATGGAAAATAGGAGAAAATCAAAAAGAGTCCTTAAAGAAATCCTTAATAAACAAGGAACATCAAATTCTTTGGGGACTCTTTGTAGAAGATTGGCAGAACGGGGCTTCAAAGCTTATAGACCTGGAATCAGACCCAAGCTCACTGAAGCTATGAAGGTAAAGCGCCTATAGTGGGCATAAAATCATTTACACTTTACTGTTGATGGTTGGAAAAAGATATATTTAAAAAAAATCAAACTGAATTCTTTTACATTTTTGGTTACTTATTAAAAAAAATGGTGTTTTTTTAATTTTTATAACTTTGACTTTTAAGGTTTGCTTCTCAGACGAATCCACTATAGAGATCATGATGGATAAAACCAATTTTGTGAGAAGAAGAGAAGGCGAGAAGTTTAATGAGGACTTTTCGTTCAAAGAGTAAAACACCCACTCAAAATAATAGTGTGGTCTGTTATAAGTGGCCAGGGAACAGGAAAGCTGTATATTGTACAAAATACAATGCGCCAGGATCAGAACATTAAAGATCTTGAGAAACGCCTCAAACCTCTGGCAAAGGAATGGTTTTAAGATGAAAAATTTATTTGCCAACAAAATTCGGCTCCATGCCATAAAGCAAAAAGCGTATCTAAGTATTTAGACAACAAAAAAATTACTGTTTTACCATGGCCAGGAAATTCAGCAGACCTAAATCCAATAGAAAATTTATGAGAATTTTTAAAGCGGGAAATTATTCTTTTAATTAAAGAAAATTATTCTTTTAATTAAAAAAAATTATTCTTTTAATTAAAAAAAATTATTCTTTTAATTAAAAAAAATTATTCTTTTAATTAAAAAAAATTATTCTTTTAATTAAAAAAAATTATTCTTTTAATTAAAAAAAATTATTCTTTTAATTAGTTTTTGTTTATTGGTTACCAAAAATTTTGGTAACCAATAAACAAAAACTAATTAAAGGAAAAATTGAAGTATGGCACCATAACGAAAACATTCAAAAACAGTGCTTAAATTTGACAGAG